>NC_141876.1:8319318-8622348 GCF_056163025.1 Triticum urartu | reverse complement strand
ACTCTACGTCAAGAACCATTCACGTCCACCTGTTCGAGTCCAGTTTCATGCCCCACTATAATGTTTGGACCAAGCATGGAGAAAGAGGGGTTATGATGAAAGACAATGAAGAAGAAGAGGACGACGACAGCTATCCTGGCCATGGGTTCCCTGAATACGATGATACAACAATGTGGGAAGAAGCTGAGCCGGCAATGCGGGAAGAAGCTGAGCCGGCAATGCAGGAAGAAGCTGAAGAAGAGGCATCGGATGAGTCCGTTGATGATCTAGGTCAGGCCATTGCCGATGCAAAGAGAAACTGCGCAAGTGATTTGGAGAAGAAGAAGTTGTAGCGCATGTTAGAGGATCACAAAAAATTGTTGTACCCGAATTGCGTAGGTGACAAGAAAAAGCTGGGCACCACACTGAAATTGCTGCAATGGAAGGTAGAGAATGGTGTATCTGACAAGGGATTTGGAAAGTTGCTGGTAATGATAAAGGATATGCTTCCAAAGGACAACGAATTGCCCGAGAGTACGTACGAAGCAAAGAAGGCTGTCTGCCCTCTAGGGTTAGAGGTGCAGAAGATACATGCATGCCCTAATGATTGCATCCTCTACCGCGGTGAGTACGAGGATTTGAACGCTTGCCCGGTATGCGGTGCACTGCGCTATAAGATTAGCCGCAATGACCCTGGTGATGTCGAGGGCGAGCGCCCCAGGAAGAAGATTCCTGCCAAGGTGATGTGGTATGCTCCTATAATACCACGGTTGAAACGTTTGTTCCAAAACAAAGAGCATGCCAAGGCAATGCGATGACACAGAGAAGACCGTAAGAAAGACGGAAAGTTGAGAGTACCCGCGACGGGTCGCAGTGGAGAAAAATCGAAAAAAAGTACGGGAAGGAGTTTGCAGATGATGCAAGGAACGTATGGTTTGGTCTAAGCGCAGATGGCATTAATCCTTTTGGGGAGCAGAGCAGCAACCATAGCACCTGGCCCGTGACTCTATGTTTTTATAACCTTCCTCCTTGGTTGTGCATGAAGCGGAAGTTCATTATGATGCTAGTGCTCATCCAAGGCCCTAAGCAACCCGGCAACGACATTGATGCGTACCTAAGGCCATTAGTTGAAGAACTCTTACAACTGTGGAATGGAACAGGTATACGTGCGTGGGATGAGCACATGGGGGAAGAATTTGACCTAAAGGCGTTGCTGTTCGTGACCATCAATGATTGTCCTGCTCTCAGTAACCTTTCAGGATAGACAAACAAGGGATACCGCACATGCACGCACTGTTTGGACGATACCGACAGTGTATATTTGGCTAATTGTAAGAAGAATGTGTACCTGGGACATCGTCGATTTCTTCCGAGCAGGCATCCTGTAAGAAAGAAAGGCAAGCATTTCAAAGGTGAGGCGGATCACCGGACGAAGCCTCGCCACCGTATTGGTCTGATGTACATGATATGGTCAAGGATTTGAAGGTGGTCTTTGGAAAGGATCCTGGTGGACAACCTGTTTCGAATGACGCTGACGGACGCGCACCCATGTGGAAGAAGAAATCTATATTTTGGGACCTGCCCTATTGGAAAGACCTAGAGGTCCGCTCCGCAATCGACGTGATGCACGTGACAAAGAATCTTTATGTGAACCTACTTGGCTTCTTGGGCGTGTATGGGAAGACAAAAGATACACCTAAGGCACGGGAGGACCATCAACGTATGCACGGAAAAGACGGCATACATCAGGGTCATGCAAGCTACGCTCTTACCAAAGAAGAGAATGAAATCTTCTTTGAATGCCTGCTTAGTATTAAGGTACCGTCTGGCTTCTCGTCGAATATAAAGGGAATAATAAACATGGCAGAGAAAAAGTTCCAAAACCTAAAGTATCATGACTGCCACGTGATTATGACGCAACTGCTTCCGGTTGCATTGAGGGGGCTTCTACCGGAAAACGTTTGATTAGCCATTGTGAAGCTATGTGCATTTCTCAATGCAATCTCTCAGAAGGTAATCGATCCAGAAATCATACCAAGGTTAGAGAATGATTTGGTGCAATTGTTGGGGAACGTAGTAATTTCAAAAAATTTCCTACGCACACGCAAGATCATGGTGATGCATAGCAACGAGGGGAGAGTGTGATCTACGTACCCTTGTAGACCGACAGCGGAAGTGTTAGCACAACGCAGTTGATGTAGTCGTACGTCTTCACGGCCCGACCGATCAAGCACCGAAACTACGGCACCTCCGAGTTTTAGCACACGTTCAACTCGATGACGATCCCCGGACTCCGATCCAGCAAAGTGTCGGGGAAGAGTTCCGTCAGCACGACGGCGTGGTGACGATCTTGATGTACTACCGTCGCAGGGCTTCGCCTAAGCACCGTTACAATATTATCGAGGATTATGGTGGAAGGGGGCACCGCACACGGCTAAGAATATGATCACGTGGATCAACTTGTGTATCTCTGGGGTGCCCCTGCCTCCGTATATAAAGGCTCAAAGGGGGGGGGTGTGGCCAGCCAGGAGAGGCGCGCCAGGAGAAGTCCTACTCCCTCTGGGAGTAGGACTCCCCCCCTTTCCTAGTTGGAATAGGATTCGCGGAGGGCGGAGAAGAGGAAGGGGGGCCGGCCCCCTCTCCTTGTCCTATTCGGACCAAGGGAGGGGAGGGGCGCGCGGCCCATCTTTGGCTACCTCTCCTCTCTTCCACTAAGGCCCATATAGCTCCCGGGGGGTTCCGGTAACCTCCCGGTACTCCGGTAAAATCCTGATTTCACCCGGAACACTTCCGATATCCAAACATAGGCTTCCAATATATCAATCTTTATGTATCGACCATTTCGAGACTCCTCGTCATGTCCGTGATCTCATCCGGGACTCCGAACAACCTTCGGTACATCAAAACGTATAAACTCATAACATAACTGTCATCGAAACCTTAAGCATGCGGACCCTACGGGTTCGAGAACAATGTAGACATGACCGAGACACGTCTCCGGTCAATAACCAATAGCAGGACCTGGATGCCCATATTGGTTCCTACATATTCTACGAAGATCTTTTATCGGTCAGACCGCATAACAACATACATTGTTCCCTTTGTCATCGGTATGTTACTTGCCCGAGATTCGATCGTCGGTATTCAATACCTAGTTCAATCTCGTTACTGGCAAGTCTCTTTACTCGTTCCGTAATACATCACCCCGCAACTAACTCATTAGTTGCAATGCTTGCAAGGCTTAAGTGATGTGCATTACCGAGAGGGCCCAGAGATACCTCTCCGACAATCGGAGTGACAAATCCTAATCTCGAAATACGCCAACCCAACATGTACCTTTGGAGACACCTGTAGAGCTCCTTTATAATCACCCAGTTACGTTGTGATGTTTGGTAGCACACAAAGTGTTCCTCCGGTAAACGGGAGTTGCATAATCTCATAGTCATAGGAACATGTATAAGTCATGAAGAAAGCAATAGCAACATACTAAACGATCGAGTGATAAGCTAACGGAATGGGTCAAGTCAATCACATCATTCTCCTAATGATGTGATCCCGTTAATCAAATAACAACTCTTTGTCTATGGTTAGGAAACATAACCATCTTTGATTAACGAGCTAGTCAAGTAGAGGCATACTAGTGACACTCTGTTTGTCTATGTATTCACACATGTATTATGTTTCCGGTTAATACAATTCTAGCATGAATAATAAACATTTATCATGAAATAAGGAAATAAATAATAACTTTATTATTGCCTCTAGGGCATATTTCCTTCAGCAATGTCTTGTCAGTTTCGAGTTGGTGTTCCCACCATCCTTCTTCAACATCATGACGCACGTCCTAGTTCATCTATGCGAAGAGATTAACGTTTTGGGTCATGTATTTCTACACAATATGTTCCCCTTTGAGAGGTTCATGGGAGTCTTAAAGAAATATGTTCATAACCGTGCTAGGCCAGAAGGAAGCATCTCCAAGGGCCATGAAAATGAGGAGGTCATTGAGTTTTGTATTGACTTTATTCCTGATCTTAAGCCGATTGGTGTTCCTGAATCGCGGCATAAGGGCAGACTGGATGGAAAAGGCACGCTAGGAGGGGAACAAATAATATGTATGGACGGACATTCTCTCACTGAAGCACACTACACAGTTCTACAGAATTCCGCCTTGGTGGCTCCGTATATGGATGAACACAAGAATTTGCTACGCTCCAAACACCCGGAGCGCTCTGATGACTGGATTACATGTGAACCAGCCAGGAGTTTCGCCAGCTGGTTGCAGACACGTACCATGCATGACACCTCTATTGAAGATGACATGTACTTGCTGTCCCAGTTACCATCTTCGAATATAATGACTTTCAAAGGGTACGAGATAAATGATAATACATTTTACACGATCGCCCAAGATAAGAAGAGCACCAACCAAAACAGTGGTGTCCGCTTTGATGCAGAAACCAAGACGGGAAAGGAAACATATTATGGTTATATACAGGACATATGGGAACTTGACTATCGACGTGGTTTGAAGGTCCCTTTGTTTCGGTGCAAATGGGTCAATATGACACGAGGCGGGGTAACGGAAGACCCGCAGTATGGAATGACAACAGTGGATCTCAACAATCTTACGTATGCAGACGAACCATTCGTCCTAGCCAATGATGTGGCACAGGTTTTCTATGTGAAGGACATGTCTACCAAGTCAAGAAAAAGAAAAGATAAGGAAGCGATTGCATCGTACGATGAGCCAAAGCGGCACATAGTTCTTTCTGGGAAGAGAAACATCGTGGGAGTGGATGACAAGACAGACATGTCAGAAGATTATGAAAAATTTGATGAAATTGCTCCATTCACAGTGAATATTGACCCGAGCATCCCGTTAAATGATGAATATTTTCCATGGTTACGGCACAAAGGGACACACACGAAGAAAAAGTTTCACACCCAAAGATCTGGGATGTGATCGGCTTCACTATCATCACTTTCTGCTGTGTTTCACACCCAAGAGGGAATCTTTGTAATAGTTAGGGTAGTTATGTGTTTTGGCATTTGAAATGCGAAGAAATTTTATGTGCAAACAAATTCTTTCATGTCTTTATTGATTTTTAAAGTTAAGTTATTCAAAAACTAGTGATTCACACTAATTTCAAATAATTCAAAATTTAAACTATTCAAATTTGAAAACTACGGGCACTAACAGAAAGTTTGTAATTTTTTGTACCTAAAGCAAAAATATTCACAAAGAAACTCTAAATACACAAAAAACAACTCAAAAATAAATAAAGCAAAAAATAAAAAAAAAAGCCCGCCTACTGGGCTAGAGCGGCTTGCATATGACTAGAAACCCAACCTGTTGTTGGGCCAGGATGCAGGCCCGCAAAGGCCCAGTAGGCCCACAGGGCAGCACAGAACATGTAGGCCCAGTAGGTCTGCTTTGGAGAGGAGCTCGAGAGAGCTACCGCACGGGGGGTTATAAACCAGTGCGGACGCCCCTCGGCTAGCAAGGTGGGACTAAACTTGCCGCACCGCACCTTGCCAGCGCACCCCCTTTAGTACCGGGTGGTGGCGCCAACCGGTACTAAAGGGGGGGGGCCTTTAGTACCGGTTGGAGCCACCACCCAGTACTAAAGGGGTGCGATTCCCGCCCCTTGGCCTGGCCAAAACAGGCCTTTAGTACCAGTTGGTGGCTCCAACCGGTACTAAAGGTCCATCCTATATAACTAAACACTTCAAAAATTCCAGTTTCTCATCTGCTTCTTCTCCTCTGCCCCGTCGCCCGCCGCCCCGTCTCCATATCCCTCGTCGCCGCCCCCGTCGCCGCCCCGTCCCCGTCGTCGCCGCCTCGTCGTCCCCGTCGTCACCGCCGCGCCATCCCGGCCCGTCCCGCGTCATCCCCGTCCCCGTCATCGCCGCCCCGTCCCCGTCGTCGCCGCCCCGGCCCGTCCCCGTCGTCGCCGCCCCGTCCCTGTCCCCGCCGTCGCCATCCCCGTCGTCGCCGCGCCCGTCGCCGTCCCCGTCGCCGCCCCCCGTCGCCTCTCGCCTCACCGGTGAGCACACACACATACATTTTTTTAGTTTTTTAGTTATAGAAATAGTTATAAAAATGTTAGAAATTTTTCTTTTTTTAGTTATAGAAATAGTTAGTTATATAGCATTGTTAGAAATGTTAGAATTGTTAGAAATTTTTCTATTTTTTAGTTATAGAAATAGTTATAAAAAAGTTAGAATTGTTAGAAATTTTTTCTGTTTTTTAGTTATAGAAATAGTTATAAAAAAGTTAGAAAATTTTCTTTTTTTAGTTATAGAAATATTAAAAATGTTATACAAATGTTAGTTATATATATAGAAATGTTATAAATTTTTTTTCTGTTTTTTAGTTATAGAAATATTAGAAATGTTAGTTTTATAGCATTGTTAGAAATGTTATAGGAATGTTAGTAATATAGAAATGTTAGAAATTTTAGTTATCAAAATCCAATCATTAAAAAAATGTTACTTTTTGCGGGCATATAGCTAGTATTTGTTCTCGACGATGCCCGGCCCGCATTAATTGATTGCATCCATGCATTGTAATTTGAATATATTTCTTTTGGATTAGTTAAACAAAACCTATGGCGGACAATACCGGCAGAGAGGGAGAAGAGGCCCTGTTCAATATCATACGCAATCCTCGCGGGCCAGATGATGATCAGAATGAAGAAGATTATGACGGCTCCGAATATCTAAACAACACCAGGGAGGGTGATATGATATTCGATCGCGACGACCGAATTGATGAAGTCATGAAGTATGAACATGACGAAGAAAATGTTGATCTTGAAACAACAAAGACCGGCGAGGTATATATATTTATATAAGCATGCATCTGGTGATCATCACATGTTTTAGATGACTTGAAGATATATTAACGAATCAATCTTTCTTCTTTCAGCCATCCGGATCGAGCAAATCTTCAGGCAACAGGACGAAACGAGGCCCGAACAAAAAGTTGAAGGTGGGCGTAAAGTACAATATCGAGGCAATCAGACCTAATGGCGAACCATTAGCGCCCAAGAAGATTGCAGACAAGTTCATTGGTCAGTGCGGAGTTCTTGTGAAGGACCAACTCCCAATCTCCCTTCAAGAATGGAGAGAGCCAGCAAAGCCACGTCCAGGAGTTACTTTTGTCGACGACAGACAAAAACATTTGCTTTGGGAAACGCTCATGTCACATTTCACCCTACCAGATCATTTCATAGATGCAGATGTGGAGAAAGTCAAGGACGCTGCTCTTAGGAAGATGGCGGTTGCATTCAAGAACCACAAGATGAGTGAATGGGCCAAGTACGTCAAGGGAGGAAGGAAGACTCCAGTATTCGAGGGAACGCCAGAGAAGCAAAGTGCTCATTGGGACGATTTCGTGAAATTCAAGGATTCGGAATTATCTAAGAAATGGTCCAGAATAAACAAGGCCAATGCTGCAAAAAAGGATAAGTTCCATAAGCTAGGGCCAGGTGGCTATGCGGTGGGAGGCTGGCTCGTCTACAGAAAGAGACGAGCTCGAGCTCGAGCAAATCAGCTGGCAAAAGGAGTGGTAAAACCGTTCCCCAGCTGGGAGAACAGGCGGCGCAATCAATTCCCCCGCTTGTTGTGCCAACAACACATGAGAGTAGGCGCGCCCAATATTATTGTGGGCAAACCGTTAACGTTCCCGGGGTGGGCGATGTGGTAATAACCGAGGAGCATATTGCCCAGGCTGAATCGATCGGGATCACTGTTGGACAACTCCTCGATATCGAGCCCATGTCTCCGACTAGAGAGGAGGAAATAAAACGGAAATATGCTCGGGGCCAACCTTTGGTCGAGCCAGAGGAGGTCAATAAGCTCCCAACGAGAATGTATGAATTGCATCAATGATACATGGACATTACCAAGATTTCCAATCGAGAGTCCCTCATGGTAAATGTCAACAAGGAGCATTACTACCATGAGAAAGCTGTGACCGTTGAGTATTCAGAACTATTTCAGCTATACAATAAAGACGCACTCGACAAATCTATCGTCAGTTGCTATTGTCTGTAAGTGATTTCTTTCTGTAATTTAAGTCTCAAGCTAGATGTAGTGATCATTTTGATCAATCATTACCTGTAATTATCCTCACTATATTCTTTTCTGTGGTATTATGCAGGATGAAGATTTATGAAATGAAAAAAGGTGGACGCTATGGCATTGGGTTCGTTGACCCAAATACCATTAATGAATACACATGGAAAATAGATCCATATCACAAAAAAAAGTGTAGAGGAAAGCATGCTACAGTTCTTCAAGGAACTCAAATACAATGAAGATATACTACTTCCTTACAACTTCCAGTGAGTCACACTGTCTTGTACTACAAATTCTGTTTTTCCCTACTAGCTATAGCTACATGTTTTTGCTTACATATGCCCGCTTAATTAAGACATGCAAACGTGTGTGCATGCAGATTTCACTGGATCTTGTTAATCATTAAAGTTGATGAAGGAACAGTTGAAGTACTAGGCTCACTACTTAATAAAGCAAGTGACTACACCATCATGAAGGGGATAGTCAACAGGTAATTTCAATCATTATTAACTATATCTCGGCCTATTTAATTAGTTCATCATTTCCTAATAACAACTATTTAATAACCCATTTATTCATTTTCTTTGTCGGTGGGCAGGGCTTGGGCAAAGTTCATCAGGGCCACTCCAGGCCCATGGAAACAAAATCTGAAATGGTATCGATCCAAGGTAAGTAATTAAGTAGTACTAGCTAGCTGCCATCTCTTTAATTATCATGCTTGATTAATTATTATCTGATCAAATTCCATTCTCGTAAAGGCCCTGAAGCAGGCGCCGGGGAATGATCTATGTGCATACTATGTTTGCGAGAACATTCGCATGATGGCGTCCAAAAGGAGCAAATCTCAAAGACAGGAGTGGGTACGATATCGATTGTCAGAACACTATTCACAATTTTTACACCATTATCGATATCTAGTCACACAACTAATACACATGCATATTGATCTCCTTCTTAACAGTTCAAAGAGGTGCGGGACAAGCTCCTAGCACAGGACCGCATAGAAGCAATTCAAGAGGAAATAGCGGGATTTTTGCTCGACCAGGTCATAGATCACAAAGGAGAATACTATTACCCGCTACCGCCCCATGAACCACCTCCAATTGTTATCGTGCTCTGAAGGCATCAATTAGCTAGGCTAATGCCACTGGCTCCGAAGGCACCAATTAGGAGAAATTGTATATATATACATGTGTGTATATATGTATGAATTAATTAATGGTGGTTGTGAGACATTCGATGATATATATATATATATTATGATCGGTTCTACTAGAAATTCTATTTATATATATGCATAACGTGTACAATATGTAGTATCGTAAAATACCAGCAAACGAAAAATAATTAAATGGAAAACACAAAATTAAATGAAAAAGAAATCATAAACCCAACCCCCCCCCCCCCAACATTTTAATACCGGTTGGTGACACCAACCGGTACTAAAGGTCTCCCTGCCCCCGAAGCTGGCTCGTGTCACTGGTAGAAAAAGGGCCTATAGTCCCGGTTCGTAAGGGCCTTTAGTCCCGGTTCCGGAACCGGGACTAAAGTGTCGGTACTAATACCTCCCCCCTTTAGTCCCGGTTCAATCCAGAACCGGGACTAAAGGCCCTCCACGTGGGCAGTGCGCAGAGCCCAGTCAGGAGACCCTTTGGTCCCGGTTGGTGGCACCAACCGGGACCAATAGGCATCCACGCGTCAGCACTTCTGTGGCTGGGGTTTTTGTTTTTTGTTTTGAAAGGGGGGGGTTTGGGGGTTTTGGGGGGTTAATTTAGGTGTTTCATATATTGTGTTAGCTAGTTATAATTAATAGAGAGAAGTGTCCTCTGTTATGTCCGTGCTTGGTCGATGCTACGTACTATACATACGTATAGAGAGGACTAGACACGCTAGCTAGCTAGTAAGCAAACGAAGGAAACAGAAGATCGTCATGAACATATCTGCATATATACAGAGAGAAGTGATATCGACCACCTCTCCTTCTCTGAGAGATTGGTCGAACAACAAGTTCTCGTATATCTATCTGACACTACCGGCTACATATATACAATAATTATCTCTTACAAATATAATCATACGGACTTAGGGTCCACATAGAATTCTCCGTCTTCAGGGATCACGTGGTCAAGAAAGAATGCCGCCAATTCCTCTTGAATTGCTCGCATGCGAGCTGGTGCTAGGAGTTCATCCCGCTTCCGAAACATCTAATTTGAAGAAGGGGGTCAATACATATATATATATATATATATATATATATATATATATATATATAAATGAATGAAACTCAACACAAATGATGGTAATAAAATAAAATTGTGAATGTTGTTATTTACGTACTTCATATTGTTCGTTAGAGTACCCGCCCCGCTCACAGGTCGTGTGGCGGATGGACTCGCAGATGTAGTATACACAGAAATCATTCCCTTGTTCCTGCCACAACCACTTTACAAGAAATAGAGGTCAATCAAACTGATAAGCAAGAATGCCAAATGGTATTGATGAAACTAGCGCTTGAATCACTAGGAGATGCGCGGAACATGCTACTATAGTACTTACTTTCGGGTGTCTAAATTCCAGCTCCTTCGGCAGTCCCGAAACTGTTTTGGTGAATTTTCTCCAAACCTTGCCGGACAAAGATAACAATTACTTGATATCAGGAAATGAACAAAGTTGCTGATATGGTGGATAATGATCGATTTAACTTACTTCTTGAGGATTTCAGTCATGTCCGCATACTCCTTGGGATCTTTTCGTTTAGAGTCCAAGACGGTTACTACTCCTTGCTCAAGCTTAATCTCTAGGAGAATATAGTGGAAACTGCACACACATGCATAACTCATGAATTACATTACTATAACCTTGACTAATATATAAGGGAAACCGAATACGCACAAGACAGTAACACTCACCTGAAGTTGTAAGGAAAGAGTATTATATCTTTGTTTTGATTTATTACGAACGATCGTAGCAAGCTGGCCTCGGTAGCTGCGGCATGAAGTTTAACCTGAGTTGCATCTATGAGATATGTGTTAATGAACCCAATATCACCGACTTGTCTTTTCTTCAATTCGGCGATCTTCAATCTGCATAATATAGTGAGGATGATTATAAATACATGCAATGAAAGAGCTAAGCTATATAGAGAAACTTAATGACAGAAGTAGTACTACTTACAGACAGTAGCAGGCGACCGTTGTTTTATCGAGGGCCAATTGATTGAAAAACTGATAGAACTCCTCAAATGGAACAGGAAACAGATCAATTCCAACGAGGTCATGCTCCTTTTTAACTTTCACATACAAAGTACTCCTCCCCCCAGAGTCTCTGCAGAGTTTCAAGTACCAATCATGCAATCTTCGCATCATCGTTGATAGAGATCTTTCATCTTCGACGAGAGGCTTCCCGTACTCGTATCTTTGTATCTGCACCTCCATGGGTTCATAATGTACTTCGTCGGGCAGGTAATCTGCAAGATTACTATAACGGGGCACCATCCCTGGATCATTATCGACGTTGTGGCTAGGCACCTTGAGCGGGGGGCACGATTGCTTCGCTTGTTCGCCGAGCTGGGCAATTTGTTTCCCAGCTCGTCGTTCTTTCAGCCTTTGATCACTGACAGTACTTCCCGACCGCTCCGCTTCGGCAAATTCCTTTCCAATAATGCGGTCATAGTTTCCTTTCGGCGGATCAGACTTCGGTGGTTTTGTCAGGGTAGCCAGAGTGCGCTTCACTTTCACCCGATCTACCTTCTCCTCCGGAGGTGGATGTTTCTTTGCTTTCACCCCTTCAAAGAAGTTCCTCACTTCTTCTCGCGCGATCTCGGCGTTCTCCTCCAGGGTCCTCTCATATGGTAACTTCTCTGGAGTCTTCAGAGAAGGACCGAATCTGTATGTCCTCCCGCCTCTGGTTGTACTGCTAGACGCCGACCGAGCAGACGGAGCGGTTGTCTTCTTTACTTGCTTAAGCGGCGGAGGAGAAGGACTACGACGTGCCGGAGCAGCTGGAGCGGCGGCAGGTCTCTTCCGCCCTTGCTGACAAGGCGGAGAAGGAGGAGGCTGGCTGCTCGGGCGTGTCGGCGCAGGCGGAGAAGGAGGCGGAGTGCCGCCACGCGCCGGAGAAGGAGCCGGCCGAGGGCCCTGATCGTCACTCGCCGGAGGAGGAGGCGGTGGAGGCGGAGTGCCCTGACTCACCGGAGGAGGAGGAGGAGGCGGTGGCGTCCAGTTCGGAAGGTTGATGAGCTCCTTCCGCCATAGGCATAGAGTCTTCAGAGCAGACCCCAGCCGAGTCTCCCCTTCACCGGTAGGGTGGTCAAGCTGGAGGTCCTCAAATCCCTCCGTTATCTCATCCACCATCACCCTAGCATATCCTTCTAGAATTGGCCAGCAGTGAAAAGTTGCGCCGGGTTCAGTAGGATAAACAGAGCCAACAGCCGCCTTAACCTTCAAATTCATCCATTGCGTCATAAGGTGGCAATTTTGAGACTCCGTTATAGCATCCACGGGATAGCTGGCAGGAGCCGTCAAGGCATGCTCCAGCTGAAGCAGCTCGGTGGAAGCCACGCTGCTTCTGCGCTGAGATGGCGGGGTAGCTTCGGGGGAGGCTTCGGTAGTACGTTTGCTGCGATTTGCTTCTCGTTCCTCTATCGCGTCTACCCTTGCTTGCAGCGCCTGTATTTGGGTCTGCTGCACTTTTTTCCTCCTCTCATGGGATTTGTAACCGCCTGCGTCCGGAAACCCAACCTTCCACGGAATGGAGCCTGGCGTGCCTCGTGTCCGTCCAGGGTGCTCAGGATTCCCGAGGGCCATTGTGAGCTCGTCGTTCTCTCTGTCTGGAAAGAACGTCCCTTCCTGCGCTGCTTCAATATACTGCTTAAGCTTACTGACTGGTATGTCCATTTGATCGTTCGTCCAAATGCACTTCCCTGTTACAGGGTCCAGTGTTCCGCCAGCCCCGAAGAACCAAGTCCGGCAACGGTCTGGCTAGTTAATTGTCTCTGGTTCGATCCCTTTATGAACCAGATCATTCTCAGTCTTGGACCACTTAGGCCGGGCTACGAGGTAGCCACCTGACCCCGTGCGATGGTGAAGCTTCTTCTTCGCAGCATTTTGCTTGTTTGTCGCCGACATCTTCTTACTCTTTTCTGATGTCTTGTGGGCCACAAATGCGGGCCAGTGATCTCTGATCTTCTCATATCTGCCCTTGAATTCTGGTGTCTCATTATTTTCGACAAACTTATTCAGCTCTTTCTTCCACCTCCTGAATAGTTCTGCCATCCTCTTCAGAGCAAAAGACTTGATTAATTTCTCTTTAACTGGGTTCTCTAGATTATCCTCAGGCGGTAGGGTGAAATTTGACTTCAGCTCAGTCCAAAGATCATTTTTCTGCATATCATTGACATAAGACACCTCAGGGTCTTCTGTAGCCGGCTTAAACCATTGCTGGATGCTTATCGGGATCTTGTCCCTAACCAGAACCCCGCACTGAGCAACAAATGCGCTCTTTGTCTGGAGGGGTTCAATAGGTTGGCCGTCGGGCGCGATTGCTATGATCTCAAACTTTTCATCCGAGCTCAACTTTTTCTTCGGGCCTCGTCTCTTTACCGAAGTTGTGCTCGATTCGGAGGGCTAGAAAAAAGAACAAAGACTTAATTAATATGTGTACATACCAAAACAATGAATGCATCAATCAGCTAGTCAGCATAGGCTTAACTAATATATATACCTGGCCGGACTCGGTTCGGTCACCGGAGCCGTCATCATGGTCTCCTTCTTGCACCGACATTGGGTCACCGGAGCCGCCCTCATGTTCTTCTTCTTGCACCGGCATTAGGTCACCGTAGCCAGCTTGTTCACCCTCTCCTTCCAGACCATCGGTTTCGTTGAGAAACAATGAGATGGCATCACTTCCTTCTGCGATTATGTCCCTCAACAACGCTTCTTTTGTTGCTTCGTCTAGGGCGGTGTCCATAGTTTCTACAAACAACATGGCAATTATTATTCAAACATGACAGATGGATATATTAGTGCCAAACGTAGAACTAGCTACCTAATCATAGTAAGCTATCGGGAGGGGGTATATATCGACAACGACGACACTACATCTATGTCCCTCGACGACCCTCGTTCCCGATAAAAAAAAGAGGAAGAAGAAGAAAAATAAGAGGAGAAGAAAGATTAGAGGAGAAGATCTCCTCTATTCTTTCTTCTCCTCTTTTTTTTCTTCTTCCTCTCATGTTCGATAGGATCGCCGAGGGGTCGGGAGGTTGCCTAGTGTTAAGGGATTCAACAAAACCATGTCTTCATCATTAGGCGAAAGTAACATGTGCATGATGGTACGAAGCTCTTCAAAGTTGTTCTGGAACGGAGTCCCAGATAGGATAATTCGCTTTTTGATACAAAGTTCAGCAAGAGCCTTCCGAATATCGCTATTTGGAAGGCCTTTGCTGAATTCGTACCAAAAGGCGGATTATTCTATCCGGGACTCCATTCCAGAACAACTTTGCAGAACTTCGTACCAACATGCCCTGGTTACTTCCGGCTAATGATGAAGGCATGGATTTCTTCAATACTTTGACACTAGGAAACCTCTCTCTACTTCCGGCTAATAAGAATAAGAAGAAGAAGAAGAAGAATATATTCTATTTTCTCTTCTTCTCCACTATTCCTTTCTTCTTCTCCTCTTCTTTTTCTTCTTTTTTCTTCTTCTTATTTATTTCTCCTCTTCTTTTCGGTAGAGGAAACCCTAAATAGCTAGCAAGTATCGTGGGTGTGAGATACATGTGGCCTTCGGTGTCGGACACTACATCCACGTCCCACAAGTGACGTGGGCGTCGAAGCCCGCGCCACTTGTGGGATGTGGGTGTAGTGTCCGACACCGACGGTACATGTATCTCACACCGACGATACTTTCTATTTAGGGTTTCTCCTCTACCGCTCCTCGACCTCTCGACGACCCTCGTTCCCGATAAAATAAAGAGGAAGAAGAAGAAGAAAAAAGAAGAAAAGAAAGAATAGAGGAGAAGACTTCCTCTTCTTCCTCTCCTCTTCTTCTCCCTCTTCTTCCCCTTCTTCCTCGCCTCTCTCATGAATGTCCGACATTCTCGACCCCCCCCCATGTGTCGAAGAAAAAAAAGAAGAAAAAAAGAAGAGAAGAAGAAAGGAATAGAGGAGAAAAGAGAAAATAGAATATATATTCTAATTTTCTCTTCTTCTCCTCTATTCCTTTCTTCTTCTCCTCTTCCTTTTCTTCCTCTCCTCGTCTTCTCCTTCTTCTTCTCCTTCTTTCTCTACTTATTTTCCTTTTCCTTATTTTACTTTTTCCTCTCCACTAACATCATCATATATATATGAAAAAATGCATATATGAAAAAAAACATCATCATATATATCATCAACAGAAAAAAAAACATCATCATACCATCAACAGAAAAAAACATCATCATATCATCAACAGGAAAAAAACATCATAAACATCATCATCTTATTTAGTTCTCTCGACCCCTCGTCCCTCTCTCATGTTGTCGGGGAGGGGCTATATCGACCTCTCCGCTCATGTTGAAATTATCGGGGAGGGGGTATATCGACCCCCACCCCCTCATCATGCATATATAGCTACCACATACATATATACATTGAAAAAAATTACATATATGCAACAAAAACATTAATACACAAATGAACAAAAAAATACATATATGAACAAAAACATGTTGTGAACAAAAACATTAATGTAATAAATCTAATAAGAAATTAATCTAATAAAAACATGCTTTGAGCCGGATGGGCGTGGCGGCTCACAGTGGGGGCTCTGGCGATGGCGATGGCGGGGGAGGCAGGGGCGATGATGGCGACGGCGTCGGCGGGCGGGGGCGGGCCGCGGGAAGGGGCTAGGGCGCGGGGCAGGGGCCGGCGCGGCGACGACGTGGTCGGCGGCAGGGGCGGCGCGACGACGGCACCGGAGGCAGGGGCGGCGCGGCGACGGCGTCGGAGGTAGGGCGGCACGGCGACGGTGTCGGGGGCAGGGGCGGCGCGGCGACGACGTCGGAGGCAGGGGCGATGATGGCGACGGCGACGAGGAACAGCGCTGGGGCGTCGGGCACGAACTGACGGTGAAGTTGTAAAATTTTCACAAGTCCAGCTTATATACCAAAAGCATTGGTCCCGGTTGGTGCTACGACCCGGGACTAATGCACCCCTTTAGTCCCGGTTGGTGCCACCAACCGGGACCAAAGGCCAATTTTCGGCAGCCCAAAGGGCGGGAAGCGGCGGCCTTTGGTCCCGGTTGGTGGCACCAACCGGGACTAAAGGGGTGCAATGGTCACGGTTGGTGCCACGAACCATGACCAATGCCCCCTTTAGTCCCGGTTGGTGCCACCAACCGGGACCAATGCCCTTGTGCTGCCAGCGCCCAAAAGTTTAGTCCCACATCGCTAGCTGAAGGGCGCCGACACTAGTTTATAAGCGCTGGTGTTCCTACCCATTCGAGCTCCTCTCTAATGCAGGCTTTCGGGCCTAAACTTGCTACTGCCTATGGGCCTATTGGGCCTTCTGCGGGCCTGAATCCTGGCCCATGTAGGGTTTCTAGTCGTATTCAGGCCGTGGAGGCCTAGTAGGAGGCATTTTTTTGGTTTTTTCTTTTTTATTTCTATATTTTTTGGTTTTTTATTTTTTATTTCTACTTAAAACTAAATACTTACAGTTTTTTAGTGATTTCTTTTTGCTTTTAGGTCACAAAAATTATAAACTTTCTGTTAGTGCCATTAGTTTTAAATTTTAAATAGTTTAAACTTGAATTTTTAAAAATTTGTGTGAATCACTAGTTTATGAATAACTTCACTATAAAAATAGAATTTTTTTCTATTTATTTTTTATTTCTACTTACAACTAAATACTTACAGTTTTTTAGTGATTTCTTTTTGCTTTTAGGTCACAAAAATTATAAACTTTCTGTTAGTGCCATTAGTTTTAAATTTTAAATAGTTTAAATTTGAATTTTTAAAAATTTGTGTGAATCACTAGTTTATGAATAACTTTACTATAAAATTAGAAATTTTTTCTTCTTTGCTATTTATTTTTTATTTATACTTACAATTAAATACTTATAGTTTGATTTTAGGTCACAAAAATTATATTCTTTTTGCTATTGAAGAATATTATAGTTTTATTTTAGTTGATCATAACATAATATTTTAATTGATTGTTTTTATTTTCATAAAAGTTTTGTAGTTTATTCTGTTTGCTATTAATTCATTCTTTGAGCTAAATGACTCTGAAATTGGAAAGCATTTCAAAATGAACTCTGAAAAGATTGAAAGTTGGCATGGTATCATCATTTCACCCACGTAGCATGTTCCAAAAAGTAGAGAGGGTTACGACAAAAACTTGATGCACTTCGTGTACAAAATGGACAATCACTTTCGAAGTATCAAAGTTTCAAACCATAAGACATGAAAGCATTTCAAATGAACTCTGAAAAAGTTGAAAGTTGGGATGGTATCATAATTTCACCCACATAGCATGTGCATGTACAAAACGGACAATGGTAGCATGTTCGTCTGTTACAAATTTGGCATGGTATCATCATAATAGTTGCGGGAGAAAGTCTTCACTTTTTCTTCGCTTGTGTCATTTGCTTATTGCGCCGTAACCATGGATAATCTTCATTGTTTATCAGGATGCTTGGGTCAGCCTTGACATTGAAGGGAGGAATTTCATGAAACTTTTCATAATCTTCAGACATGTCTGTCTTGCCGTCCACTCCCAGGATGTCCTTTTTTCCTGAAAGAACTATGTGGCGCTTTGGCTCATCGTATGATGTATTCGCTTCCTTATCTTTTCTTTTTCTCGGTTTGGTAGACATGTCCTTCACATAGATAACCTGTGCCACATCATTGGCTAGGACGAACGGTTCGTCAGTGTACCCAAGATTTTTTAGATCCACTGTTGTCATTCCGTACTGTGGGTCTACCTGTACCCCGCCGCCTAACAGATTGACCCATTTGCACTTAAACAAAGCGACCTTAAAATCAGGTCCGTAGTCAAGTTCCCATATGTCCACTATGTAACCATAATATGTGTCCTTTCCGCTCTCGCTTGCTGCATCAAAGCGGACACCGCTGTTTTGGTTGGTGCTCTTTTGATCTTGGGCAATCGTGTAAAATGTATTCCCATTTATCTCGTATCCTTTGTAAGTCAATACAGTCAAAGATGGTCCCCTGGACAACAAGTACAACTCATCACAAACAGTGTTGTCACCTCTGAGACGTGTTTCCAACCAACTGCTGAAAGTCGTGATGTGTTCACATGTAATCCAGTCGTCGCACTGCTTCGGGTGTTTGGAGCGCAGACTGTTCTTGTGTTCATCGACATACGGGGTCACCAAGGTAGAGTTCTGTAGAACTGTGTAGTGTGCTTGAGACCAAGAATATCCGTCCCTGCATATTATTGAGTCTCTTCCAAGAGTGCCTTTTCCAGTCAGTGTCCCCTCATACCGCGATTTAGGGAGACCTATCTTGTTAAGGCCAGGAATGAAGTCAACACAAAACCCGATAACATCCTCTATTTGATGGCCCATGGAGATGCTTCCTTCTGGCCTAGCGCGGTTACGGACATATTTCTTTAGGACTCCCATGAACCTCTCAAAGGGGAACATATTGTGTAGAAATACGGGCCCCAGGATGACAATCTCGTCGACTAGATGAACTAGGACGTGCGTCATGATATTGAAGAAGGATGGTGGGAACACCAGCTCGAAACTGACAAGACATTGCGCCACATCACTCCTTAGCCTTGGTACGATTTCTGGATCGATCACCTTCTGAGAGATTGCATTGAGGAATGCACATAGCTTCACAATGGCTAATCGGACGTTTTTTGGTAGAAGCCCCCTCAATGCAACCGGAAGCAGTTGCGTCATAATCACGTGGCAGTCATGAGACTTTAGGTTCTGAAACTTTTTCTCTGGCATATTTATTATTCCCTTTATATTCAACGAGAAGCCAGTCGTGACCTTCATACTGAGCAGGCATTCAAAGAAGATTTCTTTCTCTTCTTTCGTAAGAGCGTAGCTGGCAGGACCTTTATACTGCTTCGGAGGCATGCCGTCTTTTTCGTGCAAACGTTGCAGGTCCTCTCGTGCCTCAGGTGTATCTTTTGTATTCCCATACACGCCCAAGAAGCCTAGCAGGTTCACGCAAAGGTTCTTCGTCACGTGCATCACGTCGATTGAGGAACGGACCTCTAGGTCTTTCCAGTAGGGTAGGTCCCAAAATATAGATTTCTTCTTCCACATGGTTGCGTGTCCCTCAGCGTCATTCGGAACAGCTAGTCCACCGGGACCCTTTCCAAAGATTACGTAGTGTAAATCATTGACCATAGCAAGCACGTGATCACCGGTGCGCATGGCGGGCTTCTTCCGGTGATCTGCCTCGCCTTTGAAATGCTTGCCTTTCTTTCGACATTGATGGTTGGTCGGAAGAAATCGACGATGGCCCAGGTACACATTCTTCCTGCATTTGTCCAGGTATATACTTTCAGTGTCATCTAAACAGTGCGTCCATGCGTGGTATCCTTTGTTTGTCTGTCCTGAAAGGTTACTGAGAGCGGGCCAATCGTTGATGGTCACGAACAGCAACGCCTTAAGGTTAAATTCCTCCTGTCTGTGCTCATCCCACGTACGTACACCGTTTCCATTCCACAGCTGTAAAAGTTCTTCAACTAATGGCCTTAGGTACACATCAATTTCGTTGCCGGGTTGCTTAGGGCCTTGGATGAGAACTGGCATCATAATGAACTTCCGCTTCATGCACATCCAAGGAGGAAGGTTATACATACATAGAGTCACGGGCCAGGTGCTGTGATTGCTGCTCTGCTCCCCGAAAGGATTAATGCCATCCGCGCTTAAAGCAAACCATACATTCCTTGGGTCCTTTGCAAACTCATCCCAGTACTTTCTCTTGATTTTTCTCCACTGCGACCCGTCAGCGGGTGCTCTCAACTTCCCATCTTTCTTTCGGTTCTCACTGTGCCATCGCATCAACTTGGCATGCTCTTCGTTTCTGAACAGACGTTTCAACCGTGGTATTATAGGAGCATACCACATCACCTTCGCAGGAACCCTCTTCCTGAGGGGCTCGCCATCAACATCACCAGGGTCATCTCGTCTGATCTTATACCGCAATGCACCGCATACCGGGTATGCGTTCAGATCCTTGTATGCACCGCGGTAGAGGATGCAGTCATTAGGGCATGCATGTATCTTCTCCACCTCCAATCCTAGAGGGCATACGACCTTCTTTGCTGCGTATGTACTGTCGGACAATTCGTTATCCTTTGGAAGCTTCTTCTTCAATATTTTCAGTAGCTTCTCAAATCCTTTGTCAGCCACAGCATTCTCTGCCTTCCACTGCAGCAATTCCAGTACGGTACCGAGCTTTGTGTTGCCATCTTCGCAATTGGGGTATAACCCTTTTTTGTGATCCTCTAACATGCGATCGAACTTCAGCTTCTCCTTTTGACTAATGCATTGCGTCCTTGCATCGACAATGACCCGGCGGAGATCATCATCATCGGTCACATCGTCTGGTTCCTCTTGATCTTCAGCAGCTTCACCCGTGGCAGCATCATTGGGCACATCGTCTGGTTCCTCTTGATCTTCACCAGCCCCCCCCCCCCCCCCCGTTGCAGCATCACCGTATTCAGGGGGCACATAGTTGTCATCGTACTCTTCTTCTTCGCCGTCTTCCATCATAACCCCTATTTCTCCGTGCCTCATCCAAACATTATAGTGTGGCATGAAACCCTTGTAAAGCAGGTGGGAGTGAAGGATTTTCCGGTTAGAGTAAGACCTCGTATTCCCACATTCAGTGCATGGACAACACATAAAACCATTCTGCTTGTTTGCCTCAGCCGCATCGAGAAACTCATGCACGCCCTTAATGTACTCGCGGGTGTGTCTCTCACCGTACATCCATTGCCGGTTCATCTGCGTGCATTATATATAATTAAGTGTCCAAATTAATAGAAGTTCATCATCACATTAAAACCAAAGTGCATACATAGTTCTCATCTAACAACATATAGCTCTCCAGAGCATCTAATTAATTAAACCATACATTGAAACTATGTAAAACATTTCAATGCGAAAACAAATGCGATCATAATCGCAACCAAGGTAACAATTGATCCAACGGCATAATGATACCAAGCCTCGGTATGAATGGCATATTTTCTAATCTTTCTAATCTTCAAGCGCATTGCATCCATCTTGATCTTGTGATCATCGACGACATCCGCAACATGCAACTCCAATATCATCTTCTCCTCCTCAATTTTTTTTATTTTTTCCTTCAACAAATTGTTTTCTTCTTCAACTAAATTTAACCTCTCGACAATAGGGTCGGTTGGCATTTCCGATTCACATACATCCTAGATAAATAAAATCTATGTCACGTTGGTCGGCATAATTTTCATAAAAAATAAATGAACCAATAGTTATAAATATAATATACATACCAAATCCGAATCATAGACAGGACGAGGGCCGACGGGGGCGGATACCAAAACCATCGCACTATATAAGATGCAATAATAAATGTAAGAAAATGATACAAGTATCTATCTAAACATACAAGTAAGAATATTTTTCCTTTCAGAAAGAAGATAAGAACAAGAGGCTCACCACGGTGGTGTCGGTGATGAGATCGGCGCGGGTGATCGACGGCGGTGAAGACGGGGACGGGGCGTGACGGACCGCTAAATCTAGACAAATCTCGAGGAAAATGGAGCTTGGAGGTCGAGCTTCGAGAGGAGAAAGCTTAAGTAGTGTGGCTCGGGCATTCCATCGAACACCTCATGTGCATAGGAGGTGAGCTAGAGCACCACAAAGCCCTCTCCCCCTCGGCCAGAAAAAACAGAGCATTGTGCTCTGCTCTTGCGCGAGGGGGTATATATAGGCACCTCATTGGTCCCGGTTGGTGGCATGAACCGGGACTAAAGGGGAGCCTTTGGTCCCGGTTCAAGCCACCAACCGTGACCAATGGTGGTGGGCCAGGAGCGAGGCCCATTGGTCCCGGTTCGTCCCACCAACTGGGACCAAAAGGTCCAGACGAACCGGGACCAATGGCCCACGTGGCCCGGCCGGCCCCCTGGGCTCACGAACCAGGACCAATGCCCACATTGGTCCCGGTTCTACACTGAACCGGGACTAATGGGCTGAGCCGGCCTGGACCATAGCCCTGTTTTCTACTAGTGGGTTCATGCTGAACCGGTACTAAAAGAGGGGGGGCTTTAGTGCCCACATTTTAGTGCCGGTTACCGAACCGGCACTAAAGGGCCTTACGAACCGGTGCTATTGCCCGGTTCTGCACTAGTGAGGCGGCCCAAGTAAGAACCCGTGGGCTCAACCCAACACACTCATGACTTCTCTCCTTCTCCTTGCTAGTCCACCGCTACACAGTAGCAGGTGCGACACACGCGCCCTCGATGGACTCCATCATCGATGATGTGCGGGAGGAGGGAGGGCGCCTCACTCGTCGTCTTCTGCCCGGGGCCGTCGCGGAGGCGTTCAAGGCCGCCACAGGAGGCGCCTTGCAGGCGGCGAACAGAGGCGGTCGCGGGCTCGCGCTCTGGGCGTTGTTGTCCACGCTGACCAGGACACCGATTATGGACGGGAGCGGGACAACGGCGAGCGAAGGTGGCCATAGGTGGGGGTGCAGGCAAGCTGGGCGGGGCGGTGGAGATCCATCCGTCCATGGCGGCTTTGTGCAGAGAACAAGAGAGAAGCAAGGAGAAGAAGTGGAGGCAAGGGACGGCGGCGCGGGGGGCCTGCTGGTTGCCAGCGTCAGCTTGCTGCAGGCGCTAGGCAGAGTAGGCTTCAAGGTGGCGGCTTGCAGGTTTGGAGGGAGGAGGAACGCCACCCCCGCGCTGGGTTGGACTGTCTTTTTTCTCTTTGATCGGTGTATGCCAATGTTTTGCCCAGTCAGCTTCTCACAAACGGGCCCTACTTGTCAGAAAGTGATTAAACGGCCTAAATCCTTCGATCAGTGCTTTCTGCATAAAGATTAGTCGGAACACGATGATTTTTGCAATAGATTAGCGACTTGGTGGTTTCTGTAAACCTAGCCACAAATGTGGTAGTTTTGTGCAATTAACTCAAGTTAAATGCCGGGCAAAACTAAGCACTACTAAGAAATCGAGGGCACAGAAATAGAAACCCAAAAAAGTTGGTTTGCCTTCACCAGGCTAGGAAAATACATCCCCTCCTTAGCATGACAGGATTAGCTTTTTTAACACAGTATTATCAAAGTCGCTCACATACACGAGTATACATTCACCCCTATGAATGACACGCACACATCCTGCCCCTATGAGCACCTTCGAGAGACTAAATCGACATCGTCGAAAGTCTGAAATAAATCCAGAAATAATGCGAGCATCAATGCAAGTGTAGCACTTGAACCTTGGTGGGTTGGAGACACTGTCCTCTTAACCATCCAACCACAAATTGGTTCGCAACAAGATTAACTTATATGCTTATCATATTGTGACTTCAATTTCAATAATATCCCAGGAAATGCAGCAGGTTGTTGTACGACTTATATACCATTTTGAAGACAAGTGGTAGTCGTTGACTGTATGTATACGAAGTCCATCTCAACACGCAATGCTATTATTTTGTCTCGATGAAGACGATAGAGTGGGTCAGAGTTAGGTTGACATAAACTAATCGCCGGCGGCTTAGTCCATGTATTATTATCATTATGATATTAATTAATTGGTACCATGTCAGGTAGTAGTACTTTGTTACTACAAGAGTTTCCGCAAGTTCTTAGAAAATTAATGGTACCAGATTAAAATGCTTGGGTTAAAGGATGTACTAGGTAAACACGACTAGCCACAAAAAAGACATCTAGTGATCAACATTTGTCATACTGCTCCATGGCCTCGAAATTCATACATCTACTCATGCAAAACACTTGATAAAACATGATGCAAAAATTCACTCATCAACATCCGCAAGCTTAGTCTCGTCCCGAGCAAGGCTGCACCTGAGAGAAAAAAATGGTACCTGTTCATGAAGCGTGAGTCATAACAATAAATGAGGGCATTGCATCAACACGGTAATCACAAAAGATGCAGAACCATTCATCAGGGTTGTTTATGTTATTTTGGGAGACGGCTATCCATGTTATGGATGTATACGGTGTTTTCCTTATGCAAAGATAATACTTCCTCCGTTTCTTTTTACTCCGCATATAAGATTTGGTCAAAGTCAAACTACACAAAGTTTGACCAAATTTATATCAAAAAATATGAACATCTACAATACTAGAACTATATAATATGAAAATACATTTCATTGTGCATCTCATAATATTTATTTCATATTGTGAATGTTGATATTTTTTAATATAAAGTTAGTCAAAGTTTACAAAGCTTGACTTTGACCAAACCTTATATGCAGACTAAAAAGAAACAGAGGGAGTATATGAAAAAGAGAATCAACATGTGATTGGATGGTTAAGAAGATGGTGGTATCCTCAGTCCACTATGGTTCAAGTCCTAAACTTGACACTGATGCTCTCATTTTCCGGGATTTATTCAGGCCTTCCCGTGATGTGTGTTCAGTGGAGGAGACTTTCCGTCCAATACAAAGGCGTCTGTGGTGTCTTCTTCAATCTTAATATGATGTGTTGACTCAATCTCTCGGCGGTGCTCATAGAGATAGAGTGTGTGCGCGTGTGTTTATAGGAGTGAGTTTATGTGCTTATGCATCTATACTATGTTTGAAAAAAATATTATACTCCCTCCATTCCTAAATATAAGACCGTTGAGAGATTTCAATATATATGAACTACATACAGAGCAAATGAGTGAACCTACATTCTAAAATATGTCTACATATATACGTATATTCTAAAATGTTTATATTTAGAAGGGAGGGGGGTATGAAAGAGAAAGAGCAGAGCAGACTAGGCGATGTAGGGGCAAATAAAGAAAAAGTGGTGTGCTCATCTCGCGACTGCTCTCTCTTAGCCCCCGTTACACACTAAGCTCGGGACGTATCTGTTCATGAGAGCCGTAAGTCAACCTTCCTGTGCTCCCCTCTCCTCCTAAAATCGTATGCCTTCCGTTGGTTGACTTACGGCTCATATTCCTTCCAGCTCCCCTTCCTTCCTCCCTTCCTTCCTTTGATAGGATATCGGATCTCCATCGATCTCTCTCTCTCTCTCACCAGAGACTAGACTGCATGCCAAGATGAAGAGGTCTCTTCCATATGGTGTGATGTGACTGTGAACCAGGATTTAGCAACCAACCAACCTAGAGCTAGATCTGGAGCCAGATTGTTGAATCGAATTCGCAGGTGAGTTTTCTTTTCTTGATTGAGGCCGCTAGCTAGATGAGTTCTTGTATTAGTGTACGTCAATCGATTAACCAAGTAAGCTCTGCTAATCCACGGATGATTTTACAAAACCATGCATGGGAATGGGATGGTAGCAGAAGCTGTTGCGGTTTGGTGGCTTGGTGCCTTTTTGATCGAATTTGCAGCCGATCGATCGATCGAGTACAGAACTATCAGGTTTGTAATATACTACATACATTTCTCCTCTGCTAGCTATTTTTAGCTGCTGCTCCCTCACATGGCATATGACATGTAATAATCTCCCTTTTTCTTCTTACCAGTCCAGTGTCCAGTCCAGTCCAGTCCAGAGGCAACCATGATGGAATTTGCTGCTCTTGTCGTCTCCCTGGTAGGGTGGTTCGTCACGCCCGTCATCACCAAGTCTATCAACGCAGCATATGAATACGCAAAGGAGACGAAAGAATCGTTCAAGGAGGTCAGTAGTAATCTGGAAAACCTGGCCCGGCAACTTAAGGTCATCAAGAAGACTGTTCATGAAGCCCAGCTACATTTCATCAACAAGGGAGAAGGGGAGGAGATTCTGTGGGGGCTCAAGGGTGCCATTGATGAAGCGGATGAGATTCTGGACTTGTTCGAGTACGAGAGTCTTAAGAGGAAGCCCAAGGGCATTTCTTCCAAGTTTGCACTACACTTTACTTGTCTGCTCAAGTCTGTGCTCCAGAAGCTGGACTCAGCTGGCGATAGCGCGCAGGGCTTCCTACAGGATAAAGGCAACGTTATTCAAGATTCTGCCATCTTCCGTGAAGCTAGAGAAACGGGCCAGTCAACTCGGGATGATTTCTTCTTCGGGTACCACCAGCAACATGGCGATCTCATGGATCTGCTTCAAGTCGAGCAGAATAAGGTTATAGCCATCATAGGCCATGGAGGGATGGGGAAGACTCACCTTGCTCGCCAGCTCTACCATGCTAATCAGTCCAAGTTTGATGTGCGCATATGGGCACACGTCGGCAACAAATCAGGTCAACTTGATCTTTTGACACAGTTATGCAAGTCGGCCAACAGTAATGGCTCCTTAAGCCTGACGGTTCCACACGACCCCAACGTTGCTGTCCTTGAGTCCATGCTTGAAGGTCTGCTACAACCCCAAGGACGGCCCCAAAGGAGTTGTCTGGTCATGCTTGATGATGTATGGCAGCACGAGGACCATGGATCCGGGATCACCCGGAGTCTAAGAGATGAGGCATGGAGGAGTGTGCTGGCCATGTTCGAGGGGCTGAAAAATTGTAAAGTTGTAATGACCACTCGAGACAAGGTTTGTTCCACGACAGTAAATGCAAATCCAACAGTCTTCCTGGATGGGATCAGTGAAGAGATAATGAGTCAGCTGCTCGAAAAGTACATTGCAAAATTTCCTCAAGAGCGTAAAGTTGTACTTCCCCAATATCTAGCGGAACGGATTGCTGGCAAGGTGAAGGGATCCCCACGAGGAGCTATTAGTATTGTTGATAAGCTCAAGACAGCCAACAGTGAGACTCAGAAGGCCAATATGAAGCACAGCATCTTAGGTCAACTCGAAAACAGCCACCACATCCAACGCCTATATGAAGATCATCTATTCACCTTCCGTCATCTACCACCTTTGCTACAGAGCTGCCTGGCATTCTGCAGCATCTTCCCATTTGACTGGAAGTTCCACCCTGAAAAGTTAACCAAGATGTGGCTAGCTCACGGTATTATTGACGACACGGAAGTGCAAGTCGCGGAAGGATACTTTGACCATCTCGTGGATCGGTCCTTATTCAAACAAGTCAGGGACGGCCGCTATGTGATCCATGTGCACATCCATTCTATGCTACGCCGGGTCTCTCGCACTGAATGTATGATCATTGACAATGGTTCATCTTCAACAGACATAATCGTCCCTGCAACAGTTCGCCACTTATCTGTGACTACCAGCTGCCTAGCTAAGCTCAAACCAGAGAGAGCAAAGAAATCTGGCCATGAATTCACAGCGGTGCGGACACTGGTTGTCTTCACAGACAAGGAAGCTCCTTCCTCGCCTTGGAGTGACATTTGTGAGGCAAACAGAACACTCAGAAAGTTCAAGCGCGTCAAGGTACTGGATTTGACGGATACCCACATAACTCGGCTGCCTGATAGTGTCGGTGAGCTCAAACATCTGCGATACCTAGGTTTTCCTAACACCGTGGAGCAGCCTCGTGCTGATGGCAATAAGATCACCAAGCTACTACTCCTTGAGACAGTGTACGTCAGCAAGCCTCGGTCGCCAGCGGCTGATATGGACATGGAGATGGACACGGAGGGCATCGCCAAGATTGGTGGCATTGGAAAGTTAGAGAAACTGCAAGGGTCGCTCGAATTTCATGTCCACAATAAAAACCATAAAAATGGACATACCATGTTGGAGCTTGGGAAGATGAACTCTATTAGCAGGACCCTGAGCATAAAGGGCGTTCAAGCCGTCCAAACCAAGAAAGAAGCGCAGGAGGCTCGACTTGCAATAAAAGCATCTCTCCAAGTCCTCAAGCTTGATTGGGAGAACGATGCAGATGATCCATGTAAAGGTAAAGGTAATGGTTGCCTTCTTGTTCTTGGAGGCCTCCAACCTCATGCCAATCTCCGTGAGCTGCATATCACGAGGTACCCTGGGAAGAAGCTGCCTGCCTGGCTGTGGCAGATGACAAACCTGACCAGCCTGTACCTTACCAGCTGCACCTGCTACACGGAACTAAAGTCAGATGTTGACCGTCTCAAACAAGACTTCCCTCACCTCAGCATTGTGATAGACGGTAACCAAGAGTCAACAGCCGCGGGTGAGCCCCCTGTCCAGCAACCAAGAGTACCGCCCTCTTCCATCAACAGTGGCCAACAGGGCTCTGCACCGTGGCCGCCCCCTATCCAGCAACCAAGAGTACCGTCCTCTTCAGTCAACAGTGGCCAACAGGGCTCTGCACCGTGGCCGTCCCCTGTCCATCAAGCAAAAGTACCGCCTTCTTCCGTCAACAGTGGCCAACAGGGCTTTGCACCGCGGCCGCCCCCTGTCCAGCAACCAAGAGTACCGCCTTCTTCCGTCAACAGTGGCCAACAGGGCTTTGCACCGCGGCCGCCCCCTGTCCAGCAACCAAGAGTACCGCCTTCTTCCGTCAACAGTGGCCAACAGGGCTTTGCACCGCGGCCGCCCCCTGTCCAGCAACCAAGAGTACCGCCTTCTTCCGTCAACAGTGGCCAACAGGGCTTTGCACCGCGGCCGCCCCCTGTCCAGCAACCAAGAATACCGCCTTCTTCCGTCAACAGTGGCCAACAGGGCTTTGCACCGCGGCCGCCCCCTGTCCAGCAACCAAGAGTACCGCCCTCTTCCGTCAATAGTGGCCAACAGGGTTATGCACCGCGGCCGCCCCTTGTCCAGCAACCAAGAGTACCACCCTCTTTCGTCAACAGTGGCCAAATGGGATCTGCACCGCAGCCGCCCCCTGTCCAACAACCAAGAGTAGCACCTTCTTCCGTCAACAGTGGCCAACAGGGCTTTGCATCGCGGCCGCCCCCTGTCCAGCAACCAAGAGTACCTCCCTCTTCCGTCAACAGTGGCCAACAGGGATATGCACCGCGGCCGCCCCCTGTCCAGCAACCAAGAGTACTGCCCTCTTCCCTCAACAATGGCCAAATGGGATCTGCACCGCAGCCGCCCCCTGTCCAGCAACCAAGAGTACCGCCCTCTTCGGTCAACAGTGGCCAGCAAGCCTTTGCACCGCGGCCACCCCTTGTCCAGCAACCAAGAAGTGGTCAACAGGGCTCTACATCGTGGCCGCCCCCTGTCCAGCAACGAAGAGTACCGCCCTCTTCCGTCAACAGTGGTCAACGGGGCTCTACAACTCGGCCAGCAACCAATAGTACAGCCCAGACGACGGACAATCGTCCTGTTCACGCAAAGTGTCAAGCAGCGCGGGAAGCAAGCATGACCAGGACGAGCACAGTCAATCGTCCTCCTGTCGGAATCGATGATGTTTATATAGCACTGATGTATATGGTCATGCTTCTCTTGGTGTTTCATTATGTGGGAATCAGAGTTGTTATTCTCCTACTGCTGTTAATCTGCCAGTTTCGTTCTTGAAGGTCCCTGGAGTTGAGTTCCATGATTTGTTGACAATCTGTTGTAATCCAATAATATGTGCTGCTCATGCATTGCAAAAAACTTGTTTCTTAAGTTGTGACATTTCTTTGTGATCACTTCAACCGCTTGTTTCTTAAGTTGTGACGTTTCTTTGTGATCATTTTTAAGAGGGT
Source organism: Triticum urartu (assembly GCF_056163025.1). Taxonomy (NCBI): domain Eukaryota; kingdom Viridiplantae; phylum Streptophyta; class Magnoliopsida; order Poales; family Poaceae; genus Triticum; species Triticum urartu. The sequence goes on along the minus strand of NC_141876.1, from coordinate 8,592,618 downwards.
ATAAACGTAAATTGTTTGTTGATCTCCTGTCATTTTTAAGTGTGCATCGATGACAAGTTGATATATGAATGGTGCATTTTTACAATCATAGAGAATATTTAACTGATCCAAATATAACGATACTTTGATAGCATCCAAGCTGGATACTCTTACACAATCACAATATGTATTTTTTTTATCAAATGTGCTTGCCTCTGTCCCCTATGCCGAAATCCTGGCTGTGCCCCTGAGCTCCACTGCCTCTACAAGATCCATATTATGCTGAGAGAGGTGGCTGATGGTGTGAGTATTGTTGTTGCATGGTTACCTTCACCTGCCTATATACTTCTGTTTTAGTATTTTTGGTAGTACTGCATTCAGAGCACTAAGTACCTGGGTTTCGTTTCTACTGTAGAAAAGTTTCGCTGACCTTTTAAACGGGGGCTATGACCCATGACCTTTGATGGAATTTGGAAATGGATCCCTGTTGATAATCAACAGTGAACATCCTGTCAAGTTTATAACTCAGTTTCAGTATTTTGGCACAGTTAATTATCATCTGGAAACACTTATTCAGAAAAGCTGTGCTGTAGTGTTGTATATGTGTTGTGGGAAACCAGTTTAAATGACTTCAGTCAGTAGTTCAGTAAACTCCCAAACTTGAGAAGTGTTCTTTTCTTCAAAGCTTTTGACCCCGTTGAGTTTTTTTGGGGGGCGGGTGCTGGGAACAATTGCATCGTATAACTACTGTTACAGCTGCTAATTCTTCTGACCCTTCATCACAAAACAGGTGGGACTACGCAAATCCCGGATATCTAGATGCACTGAAGCACATCACAGACCTCAAGGAGGAAGGTAATATTTTAAACCTGTACTACTAGATAATAATAGTTCACTTGTGCACTCATCATATACAATCGTGTGGTTTTTCAGTGTGAACGAATTCTTACATAATGCCCCTTTTTGTTCTGAAAATTCTGAAGGTAAGATAAAGACTGTAGCTCTGACGAACTTCGATACAGAGAGGCTGCAGATAATCCTAGAAAATGGAATACCAATTGTCAGCAACCAGGTATTTATATGATTGCTTACTTACCTCATGTATGGTGTATTTTCCCTTATTAGTGTTCATTATCATATGGTCCTCAGACAAAATAACGAAAGATGATGTAAAATTGCCAGGTTCAACATTCTATTGTGGACATGCGCCCGCAGAAAAAGATGGCAGAGCTTTGCGAGCTTACCGGAGTCAAGCTTATCACGTCTGCTCCCTCCCCTCCATCCCCTTTTCTTCTTCTTTTCTTCAGTAGAACCTAGTTTGAAGTTCGGAAGATTGTTCCTGGATGCAGGTATGGCACAGTGATGGGTGGCCTATTGTCCGAGAAGTTCCTCGACACCAACATCAACATCCCTTTCGCCGGACCTCCTCTGAATACCCCGTCCCTGCAGAAGTATAAGAGGGTGAGCAGTTTGTAGTCCTTTCGGTTGAACCTGTTGCCCACCTTCCAGTCTTCTCTTGCTGTTCTCATTGTTGATACTACGACAGATGATCGACGCTTGAGGTGGCTGGAGCCTGTTCCAGGCCCTGCTCCAGACATTGAAGAAGGTGTCGCTGAAACACGGCGTCCCCATCTCGACCGTCGCCGTAAGATACATCCTGAATCAGGTAATCCTCCATCCTCCTCATATTTTTCTCCCTCTGGAAAAGGAATATCTTCACCATACAGGCCTCGAGGTCTATCATCTCATCTCTGTTTGCTCATGACATTCTCCATAACTCATGACTGCTAACACTGTGGTTGTTCTTGGGGACAGACATCGGTGGCGGGGTCGATGGTGGGCGTGAGGCTGGGTCTCTCGGAGCACATCAGGGACACCAACGCCATCCTGTCGCTGCTGCTGGACGAGGAGGACATGGGCAGCATCACCGAGGCGTCGCAGCGGGGCAGGAACCTGATGGAGGTCATCGGCGACTGCGGCGACGAGTACAGAGCCTAGTGATTTTCACATGGCCAGGGATCAAGTCTCGATCCCCCAGCATGTGCTCCCACGATGATATATACATACCACCTTAACAAATGAGAGTGACAATCATGGAGAGAAAAGTTTCAGAATTCAGAGGCATGGAGACAGATAGACAGAGAGACAGAGAGACAAGGAGGATCATGTGCTCCACCGAAAGCAAGGGTGAATGTGGTGCTGGACAGATCTCCCTGGCCAACAGGGAGCATATCCCGGCCTTGGAGACCGATCTGATCATGGCATGATATTATATTTTAATTGTAGTAGTATAAAATTGATGGAATCATCGTGTTGATGGATTATGGCGATGCTTGCCGTGCAAATTGTTATTAGTTGCTCCTCTGTTTGGGAATATATGAGGATCTGGACAATAAGGCATATATGGTCTAAAATACTGCGAAATTTGACCATTGTTCTGTGTTCAAAATGTGCATGTAAAAGAAGTACTAAAGCAAACATGGTGTTTCTAAAGTTACCTGTCAGGGGAGGGGGGGGGGGGGGGGGGAGCGAGAACCAATCAAGCCAGAAAAGTAGGATCAGATCGCACGAGGCGATCAGGAGGCGATGAGGCCCTTGCGCGTCGCCGGTGACGCCTCCGGTTCCCTCTCGCTCCGGCGGCCGCTCCGGCGGCGGGAGGGAGGGGGAACCTCGGGTCTGTTCGCTAGGTGGGCGTGTGGTAGGGTTAGGGTTGAGGGAGACGCTGCCGAGGCCGTTGCGGTGGTGTCGCGTCGGAATAAGTTTCTCCGGGCTCCGTTCGCGGTCAGGCGAGGCCTTTGCCTTCGTCTAGGAGCCAGCGGAGTTGGGGATCCCCGGGTCTCGTCGAGGTCGCGGGCTTTGGTGGCTGGAGGTCCATCGGCACTGGCCGAGGGATTCAGGGAGACGAAGACCCTTCTTCTTCCTTGTTGGTATTATTTGCTGCTGCTGTTCTTCTCCTTCCTCTGTGCTGATGCTGGTGGGAGATCCTGCTTTGTCCGGGCGGATGGCCCGGCCACGGTGCTGGACCGGTCGGATGACTCGAGTTCTCTTCCCTTTGGAAGGGACACTTTTCGCGGTACTCAAAGCCAAAGATGGCGACGGCTGTTGCAGGTGTGTTGGATTGATGTACATGCCCTCTCAGCGCTTGTGTCAAGAAAAGAGGAAGCAGCGTGGCGGCAATTGTACCATGGTCGAAGATGATGACCTGCTTGTGACTAGTTGCAGATCCTTCTGCTGCAGGGGTCTTCTCTCAAGATTCAGGGATGATGACACAGGGCTTCGGAGATCTTCTTGTGTTATGGTTGTCTTAGGGTACTCTAGGTGTTCATGGTCCTTTGTGTTTGCGTTTCAGTGTGCTTATAAGGGGCAACTTCTTTGTACTGATTCGTGATATGAATAAAAAAAATTCTCAAAAAAAAAATTACCTGTCATGAATGAAAAAAGGAACTATTTCATCGGTACGTTTTTCGGGCGGTGAATCTTAAAAGGTTATTTAAGAAGGTTTTCATACAATGATGTTCTGTGTACTTTTCAATATGGCGATAACATTGCCCTCACCCTGCAATGTGTCGCCGATTTGACAAATGATTTGGCAAATACTCTCCCCGTTCCCAACTATAAGCCATTTTAGGGATTTCAATATAAACTACATACAAAGTATAAATCTACACTTTAAAATATGTCTATATACATTTATATATAATTCGTATTAAAATCTCTAAAAGATCTTATATTTAGAAACGAAGGAAGTACAAAAGATATTTGTTGCGCATTTCTCACTTAAAGAAGGCAATTGCATTTACCCGGATCACTTACATGCAGGGGCGGAGTTAGGGGGGACGAGCAGGGGCCTGGCCCCCCAACGATCGACAATTTTAATAACAACGACGAGTAATTACCAACGAGATTAGATCAATATATGTACTCGGCCCCCCTATACTTGATCCTGGCTCCGCCACTGCTTACATGAGGCCTCGGAACACATGTGCAAGTGCTAAATTGTTGGAACTGCCGCTTTTTTCAAGTTGAAAATGTCTAGCTTTCATTTTGCCAAGGGCTCGCATGATTGTGGTGGTCTAAGCTTATCGTGCAACCACTTCTTATTCTTCCTTACCCCATCGCTCCACCGAGTCTCCCCTCCCCTCTCCACCAATGCTCTCTTCCCCCTCCCCATGCCCGCCCTCCTGTTCGGCCGCCAACTCCACCAGTTACTTGACGTGCCCGCTTTTTATTACAACAATTTGTGGTTGGGCGAGGCATGGTGTTGTCCCCCTAATCCACCCATCCCTCCCTCTAGACCACGTGCCACAGCCGAGCTCTTTCCTTTGCTCTTGTCGCGCCGTAGCTTCTCCTTTCTCTCGTCCCCATTGAACCAACACACAAACATAGAAATGAAATAATTACACGCCATATCCTCCCTCCTTCATGAAAACCCTAGGCGTGCAATGTTTTACTTGGCGGACGATTTTTACACACCAAGTTCTTGTTGTTGAAGGCTTTGCTCCGGATTCTGCTCAGGCGTGCCCTCCGGGTTGAAAACCCAAGATCTAACCGGCTGTGGTTGGATCCTATATGGTGACGCCTGAGTGTCCGTTTCAGACGTCTCAGAAAAAAATACCCCCACGCCCAGCCCCTCATCCTTTTAATAATCGAGGAGAACATCATTTACCATCTGTAATGACCCCAAAGAAAGATTCCAAATATTTTCTTTTCCAAAAAGGTAAAAAAAACCACAAAAAAAAGAGAGGAAAAGCCCTACTAGTAGTTTAATTAAGCAAAGAGCTGCAAAAACTTCTCCAAAACTGGAAAATCAAAAGGAGCGGCCGGCACAGCTTAGAATCAACGCGAGTATATAGCGGGTCGGGTCCGTATCCATCCCCCCCTGCTCATCCCCACAGTCCTGTCCCCGTCCACTCCGCCGCCGCCGCCGCCGCCGCCGCGAATTCCGCCGGCGTCCGCCCCCGCGCGCGTGCTCTGCGCCCCCGCGGACTCCAGCGCCTCCGGATCGGAGCCCCTGAACATGGCGGCCGCCGCGCTCAGGGTTCAGCTCGAGGCGCTCCTCGAGAACATGTTCGCCACGGTGAGCCCCCTCCGCACCCTCCCCTTCCATCTGGTCGTCGCGCGCTCGTGGTAGGGGGTTGCCGTCGTCGTCGGCGCTTCGATCTGACCTGACCTGTTGCCTCCGGCGTGGCCGATCTGTTCCCTAGGGTATGGTGGACGAGCAGTTCCGGCAGCTGCAGTTGCTGCAGGAGGAGGGGGGCAGCGCGTCGGGCTTCGTCGCCGAGGTCGCCACCCTCTTCATCGACGACGCCGACCGGATCATCGCCGACATCGGGAGCCTGCTGTCCGTGCCCCGCCCCATCTCTCTCTGCTTGTACCGTCTCGGCCGTGGAGCCGCCTCTGATCCTGTCTGCTTTGCCTGTTCAGGGACCAGCCCGTGGTGGATTTCGACAAGGTGGACGCCCACGTGCACCAGCTCAAGGGGAGCAGCTCGAGGTGATGATGACAAGCCTTGGCCCCCAATATACCCTGCTCATTTTTAACTGTATATATGCTTGTTCCCCGCTGTGTCGATCTTGTGCTATTCAGATGTGTCGGCGCACAGTGTGTCGTTTAGCCGTAATTAGAGGAGCTGAGTTTAGTTTATTTCTTTGCGCAACGGAATTGTTGGTATTACCGCCGATGGCAATATCCTGGCTCGGCGAGGAAAAATATCTGTTGTCTTGCGAACATTTTCCGGTAACGATGATCCGGTATTCTGCGGAACGCCGATGGCTGTTTTTCTGGTTTGTCCACTGCATTGATGTTGTTTCTATTCGGGTGTGTTGGTGCAGTGTGTGCGTCACGGGCATGCTGCTTGTGTCGTTTCCGGCTGCTGTATAGCCATATGTAGAGGATCTGAGTTTAGTTGGGTTCCCTGTAACGGAATTTGGGATGTTGTTTCTATTCAGGTGTGTCGGTGCATGCCGTTGTGTTGTTTGCGCTGTCGTGTAGCCATAAATAGAAGAGCTTAGTTTATTCACAATTGGTACAAAGGATTTGTCGGTGCATGCAGCTGTGTCGTTTGTGCTGCCGTGTAGCCATAAATAGAAGAACTGAGTTTAGTCGCAATTGGTGCAAATGATTTGTGGGTGCATGCTGCTGTGCCGTTTGCACTGTCGTGTAGCCATAAGTAGAAGAGCTGAGTTTAGCCGCAATTGGTACAAAGGATTTGTTGGTATTGCTGCCAATGGCAATATCCTGGCCTGGCAAGGAAATATCTATTATTTTGCGAACGTTTCTGGTGTTGATCATCTGCTGTTCTGCCTAACCCAGTGGTGGTTTTTTCTGGTCTGTCGACAGCATCTGTGTTGTTCTATCGGATATGTTGGTGCAGGTGTGTGTACGTCATGGGCATGCAGTTTCTGACGTTTGCCGCTGTTGTATAGCCATAAGTAGGAGAGCTGAGTTTAGCTGTGTTTCGTGCAATGGAGTTGTCTACTCCTGCCAATGGCAACTTTATGGGCCGGCAAGGGAAACTTTTGTCGGTTTGCAAACAGTTCTGGTGTTAATGATCTGCTATTCTACATAACACCAATGGTGGTTTTTTTGGGTCTGTCAACGGCATCGACGTTGTTTCTATTCAGGTGTGTCGGTGCAGTTGGGCATGCTGCTTGTGTCGTTTGCGCTGTCGTGTAGCCATAAGTAGAAGAGCTGAGTTTAGTCGCAGTTATTGCAAAGGATTTGTCGGTATTTCTGCCAATGTCAATATCCTGGCTCGGCGAGGAAATACTGTCGTTTTGCAAACATTTCTGGTGTTGATCATCTGCTGTTCAGCGTGACCAGTGGTGTTTTTTCTGATCTGTTGACGGCATCGATGTTGTTCTATTCGGATATGTCGGTGCAGTGTGTGTACATCATGGGCGTGCGGTTTCTGTTGTTTGCCGCTGTCGTATAGCCATAAGTAGGAGAGCTGAGTTTAGCTGTGTTTCGTGCAATGGAACTGTACTCCTGTGGTCCTGCTAATGGCAATTTTATGGGCCAGCGAGGAAAACTTTGGTCGGTTTGCAAACAGTTCTGGTGTTAATGTTCTGCTATCCTACGTAACACCGATGGATTTTTTTTTGGGTCTGTCAACGTCATTGGTGTTGTTTCTATTCAAGTGTATCGGTGCAGTGGGCATGGCATTCGTGTCGTTTTGCGAACATTTCTTGTACCATTGAATCCGCTATTCAGCCAATGGCATTACTGTAGCTTGGCAAGGGAAAAATTGTCGTTTTGGAAAATTTCTGGTATTGATGATCTGCTATTCTACATAACTTAAATGGCTGTTTGCTGATCTGTCTGTGGCATCGATGTTGTTTCTATTCGGATGTGTCGGTGCTGGATGTCTACGCCATGGCGTTTGCCCTGCCCTATGTCCATATATAGAAGAGCCAAGTTTAGTAAATCTCGTGTAATGGAATTATCAGTTTTCCTGCCGATTGTTTATGGAAGGAAAACTTCATCGTTTTGTGAACATTTATTTGTTGACTTGCCTGGCTCTGAGCAATTTTTTTGGCATTTTCTTATGTGTATCAGGTATCATCATGTGCAGAGTTAAATAAGTTTAGAAATTTCTAATTTCCTGATTGGCGCTTGTTTGAAATTTTTCAGTGTTGGTGCTCAGAAAGTGAAGCTCGCCTGCATGCACTTCCGCCAGTTCTATGAGGCAAAAAGCAAAGAAGGGTCAGTACTCAGTACCTTATTATGTATGATGCACAGTAATTATTCTCCACTCTATGTGTTGTTCAATTTTTTTGATGTAAACCTGCCAGCTTATTTTGTCTTGTATGGCAGTATATTTAGCTCATACCAATAAATATTATTAAGAACGGACCTGCCTGTTCACTTCATCTGCAATCATGTGATTGATAGAACTTGGTTCATTATCTGAATACGCCTCTTTGGCGATTCTCTTCTAACTTGTTTGTTCTAGACTTCTCTTTGTAGCATGACTATATTCTGAGATGGCTTGAGTTCTTTTTGTTCCCAAACAGAGTGGTTACATTTTGTGAACCATTTCAGTTCAGTTCTCTTAACCTCTCCAGAATTTGACGGTGGGTTATGTTCACATTATTTCAGGTGCCTCATGGCGTTGGCTCTTGTTAGGAGTGAGTTCTGTGATGTGCGCAACAAGTTCCAGACCATGATGCAGGTAGCTCCTTATGTGCCTATGTTGGCTTTTGGCTTTGAACTTCTCGTCAGTATCATAATCGACAGATTGGTATTGTCTTGATCACTGCTCACTGATTCTTGTTTTGATGCAGCTGGAGCAGCAGATCGAGGCCTGCAGTCCCAAGTAGAGTAGCAGTCACTGAAGCAAAAGGAGCTTAGCTCCGTGTGACCCCCGTGTATGTATCTCTTATGCTTGTAGGCAGTGTAACGGGTGTCGGGGGCTCTGGAAGGCGTGTGTGCGGAACCGGACCGACCGATTCCCACGTCGGAGCTCCGGACTCGTGACCCTTTGAAACGCAACTTGCTTGCCCTGTGTCAATGTACGTGTCAACGCTATGCTTGTTTGTGTCGTGTCCGCACGTGTCAACGCTATGCTTGTTTGTGTCGTGTCCGCCCCCAGGCTGCGTGTAAACTCTTACCTTGTTGTTGTATGTTGTTGGGGTCCCTTGAACGTCTTTGGAAATGCCGGTGCCGTTTCCCCCTTTGCACAAGGTGGAAGGCTTGCCGTTTCTCTGAAACTGCTGCTGCTGGCTGTTATCACTGTGTTGTGTGTTGCTGGCCGCCGTGAGGCCTCCGCCACCGTTGGAACGTTGCCGCGCCTCCGCAGGGGAGAACCGTCGCTTGCCGGAGATACCATCATACACAACCGGCACCGCACCATCGTTAGACACCGGAGTTCATTGCTAGTTCGTCGTGGGGCATGGGTGAGCGCCTGTTCGTTGCCAGAGCGGGAGGAGGAGCCCATACGATGAGGCAATCTCCGAGTAAGCCACCACTCACTCGTTGGCGGTGAACAGGTGGACACACAGACAGAGAAGGTCGCCGCCGTTTTGTTTTATCTTGGAAAGACGCCGTCGGTCGCCACCCAGGATCCAACTGCATGCATGCATGCGGCGCACGCCGTCTCGGAGCGCATCAATGGCGCCACGCCCGGACGAGGCAGTGGAGTAAACCCGCCGCTCGCTGCCAAACCACGCCGTGCCTGCCGCGAGACAACCTCGTGAGCCCACCCATGGACTACTACTAAGACTAAGAGGGCTCCATCCATCTCCCCCCAACACTCCTCCTCCTCCTCCTCTCCTCGTGCTCCCTTCCCTCTCCGGATCGCCGGACCTCCTCGCCTCGCCTCGCCATGCCGCTCGTCTCGCTCCGGGCAAAGCACAACACGCTTCTGGACGTGATGTACGCATCGGTGAGTCCCTACCCTCCCACTCCCATCTAGCTATAGCCAGTCGGTGAGCGAGAACCGGTGGCTTGACCTTTTTTTTTTTTTGCCTTCGGCGTGATCCATGACCGATCTGTTCTAGGGCACGCTGGACGGGCAGTTCAAACAGCTGCGGGCCATGGAGGAGGACGGCGGCGCGCCCCCGGGCTTCGTCGCCGAGGCCGTCAACCTCTTCATCCGCGAGGCCGACAGGATCCTCGCCGAGCTCGCCGGCCTCATGTCCGTGCCGCCGTCTCTCTCCCTATATATGATTTCGTCATTACCTCGTCTCGGCTACTGAGTACTGACTGATTCGCTGCAGGAAGCAGCCCGTGGTGGACGTCGACAAGGCGGACGCCCTGGTGCGTCAGCTCAAGGGGAGCTGCATCAGGTTGTTGATGATTGATGATACAAAACCCCTTCCTTTTCCAATATATCCGTGCCGCCCATTTTTAAGTCTCACTCTCTGCTTGTTGCTCCGCTAGCTACACCGAGTCGATGTCGTGCGATTCAGATGTGTTTGTCGTACACTTCACATGTTTCTAGCGATTGAGATTGATTAATTAGTTGTGTTTCGAGTAACGGAAATACCGGTATTCATGCCTTTCGAGTAATGGAAGCACTGATTGGTATTCATGGCAATGGGAATGTTATGGCTCAGTGAGGAAATATGGTAGTTTTTTCCTTTTTTGGTTTCTCCGCGCGCGTTCTGTCTGGATGTGTCGGCGTGGTGTCGTTTGCTGTTGCCGTATATGCATAAGTAGAAGCGCTGAGTTTAGCTGTGTTTTGTGTAACGGAAGTACCGGTATCCATGCCAACGACAGTGTGTCTTATGGCTTGACGAGGAATACTTTGTCGTCTTGCGAGCGTTCCTGGTTTTAATGATCTGCTATTCTGCGTAACGTCAATGATACATTTTCTAGTTTGTTATTTCTATTCTAATGTGTCGTCGGTGCGGTATCGATTGCGGTTGTCGTATACACATAACTACTTACCCGAGTCTAGTTGTGTTTTGTGTAACATAATTGTTGGTATTCCTGCCAATGGCAACCCTATAGTTCAACAAGGAAAACTTTGTCAATTTTTTTTTTAAAAAGAGGAAAACTTTGTCGTTTCGTAAACATTTCTGGAACTACTGATCTGCTATTGCATGTAATGCCATTAGTGTTTTTATTTATGGTTTATAGAACAATTTATTTTATTGCGACAACCGATGATGATAGGAAATGGCTCCTCAAGAATATTATCATGACATCGCAAGTATGCTTATTTGTATCAACATGCCATGGCATTAAGTTTGAGATTTCTTTTTTCTAGTTTCCTGATCTTGCTCACTTTGGCATGTATCAGCATTGGTGCTAAGAAACTGAGCGTCTCCTGCACGCACTTCCGTCAGTTCTATAAGGAAAAACCCAAAGGGTCAGTACTCAATTCGTATTTATACTAGATGATACTCCACACGCTGTTGATGAATGATTTGCAATATATTAGTGATGATGTTGGATGTATAGAATGTGAATATTTGGAGTAGTAATATGGAAACTAAAACTGAAAATACATATAATTTGTTATGATTGATCATTGTATATTTGTAATTTTTTTATTAATTATCAATAGCATAGCATGATGGAAATTCTCTTGTGTATTTGCATGTTGAGGTGGAAATTTTTCTATGCATGGTTGCATGTTGAGCTGGACCTTTTCTCCATGCATGTTACATGGCGTGGTGACAATCCTGCATGTTGAGGGAAATATATTAGCAGTGGCTAACTATTTAGATATAGAAGATATGTTACACAATAATTGTTCTACACTCACAGTATTGTTCAAATTCTGCATGTAAAACCTGCCGGCTGATTTTGTCTTTTAAGTACTATATTAAGCTCATACCAATCAAATATTCTTAAGAACTAACATGCTTGTTCACTTCATATAACAAATGATTCGTAGAATTTGGTTCATTATCTGAATAAGCCAATCTCTGATGATTGTATATTAACTTGTTGACTCTAGACTTCTCTTTATAGGACAACTAGATTCTAAGATGGATTGAGTTTTTCTTTCTTTCTTTCTTTCAAATAGATGGTTACAGTTTTCGAACACTTTTAGTTCATTTTTCTTAATCTCTTCAAAATTTAAGAGTGTGGTATGTTTTCATTATTTCAGATGCCTCTTTGTGCTGACTCTTTTGAGGAATGAGTTCTATGATGTGCGCAACAAGTTCCAGACCATGATGCATGTAAGCACCTTATGTGCCTATCTTTGTTTTTGACTTGCAACTTCACACTACTATATTATGTTGATTGCTCGCTTCTAAGATAAAAAAGAGTAATCTTGTTCTCATTCCTGTTGGTGTTGAAACTTATCTAGATATACTGTTTGGTTTCTGAGGTCTCTGAAATGTCTTTGTTTTATAATTTACACTTGCTAGATGTATGGGATAAAATACCGACCACCTTGTAAGATGGCTGATTTGTGAATCCTTGTGACTTGACAAACATTATGCGCTTTAGGCATGTCGTAATCATTATTCTATTCTTCTTTTGATGCAGCTGGAGCAGCAGATCGCAGCCTATGGTCCTAAATAGTAGCAATTGGAAAAAAAAGCACCCCATGCGATCCCTCCCAAGATGGGGTGTATTTATCTCTGAAGATGCAAACAATGTTCAACATGCATGTGTCAGGCTTTCGGGTGGTTATAAAATAAAATGAGGAATCTTGCGTAGTAACTCTAGTCTAGCAACTCTTAAAAAAAATTCGTCAGGTGTCTATGTCTCTGTCAAGTCTATATGGGCTTCCCCGCCCAATGCAATTTGTAAACTCTTTACCTGGTTGGTTGGTTAATGGTGTCTTCCTTTTGTCATACAGTGTTGACTTTCTTTTGTTTACAGCCTTTTGGAATGCTAGTGCCTTTCCTTGAGCAAGGGGAGAGGTTTGTTGGCTCTCTAAAACTACACCTGAGTGAGTGGCAAGCCATGTTGGCTAGTACAATATGAGTGTCACTCGTTGGTCTCCTCCACCACCAGAATCTCCGGAAAATCATCGCCGGAGAATGAACAAAGCTATGCGGGCGGAGGAGAGGATGAGATATTTCTAGGAGGGGGGGAGAAGGGTGAAGAGTATGTGAAATGTTGCCGTGGTAGAACATCGAGGGGTAATGAATCCAGTGATCTAGTGGTTGGCGTGGCAGAGTGGTCTGAACCATAGGAGAACCACTAGTAGAAAAAGGGTCAAATGTTCACCCCTTTAGCCCCGGTTTGTATTTGAGCCGGCACTAATGTGATCATTAGTGCCGGTTCGAATGGCTATGCATTAGTGCCGGTTCGTAATGAATCTTTAGTACCGGTTCATGTCACGAACCGGTACTAAAGGGGTGGTGGCAGGCTGGCGTCAGGCCAGGGCCCCACGAGCCCTTTTAGTGACGGTTTGTGACACAAACCGGTACTAAAGGTCTAACCTATAGTACCGGTTTGTGTCACCAACCGGCACTAAAGAGTCTTAACCTATAGTCCCGGTTGAAGACACAAACCGGCATTATAGGGCAATTTTCAAACTCTACCCCCCCCCCCCCCCCCCCCGTGTATCGCCATTTCAGTTTTGAAAAAATCAAAAGAAAATGATAAAAACTTCAAAAAATAAAATCCTTTGAGAGGTTGTTATATTACTACATCTACTAGTTAGGAAAATTTGAAAACTTAAATTTAGACATGTTTTGCAAAAAGTGTAGAGAAAATGTAAAACGGCTATAACTTTTGCATACGATGTCGGGAAAAAAACGTATAATATATCAAAAAATTCAGCACGAAAATCCGCATCCGATGGAGACGGCCTACGGCCTGTTTGCAATTTTTTAGAATCCTCAAATTCCAAAAGGGAAAAAAGATATGGTCAAATTTCAGTTTTTTAAAAAAATTTGGTTAAATCTGGTCAAACTACTTATTCAAGAAGTATTAATGTTACTACATAATTATTCAAGAATATTAGTGTTACTAAATAATTATTTCAATTTTTTGAATTTTGGTCAAATCTGGTCAAACTATGGTCAAACTTATTCAAGAAATATTAGTGTTACTAAATAATTACTGTTTTTTAGAATAATAGTTTCAAACTCAAACAATGAAATGTGTGACTTCATGCTCAAGCTAAACTCCTGAGGGTTAATAGGATTGACATCTTACTATTGTCAGGAAAACAACAAGTGCAGACTTGGAAACGAAGGAGAATAGAACCCGAAAGTTAAGCGTGCTCGGGCTGAAGTAGTGAGAGGGATGGGTGACCGGTCAGGAAGTTAGATGATTTGGAATGAGTGATCCACACTTGAGCAGTTAAGAGAGGTGATTAGAGACTAAATCACCAAATAATTCAGAAAAATTAAAAATCGAAAAAAAATAATCAAATTTTTTTTCCAAAATTTTCAATTTTTTTTTAAAAAAGAAACCTTTAGTACCGGCGGTACTAAAGGTCCCCCATACCAGGGCGCGAGCTCATGCCACATGGTGGCACTTTAGCGCCGGTTCGTGCCGAACCGGTACTAAAACAGGGGGGGGGGGCTTTTAGTGCTCTGTTTTCTACTAGTGAACCTAGGTTTCTTAAAGGCATTCTTCCATAGTGTTGTCCGCCACGTACGCCGTCACCTACACCAAGCATGCCCGTCTCAAGATCGTTACTTCCATAAAAAATCTTTTCATTACATATTTTTGTTAGCTCCCCATAGGATATCAAAGGTCCACGAACTCCATTCACAAATCCAATTTAACGTTCTGGTTTGCGCCTAACCACACTTAGCCTAGTGATTAATGAACATAGCACTATATTAGAACATGTATATGTGAACCAACATGTAGTTGTATAGTGAGGAGAACAGTGGTATCGCTAGGCCATCAGGTTTCAAGTCGTCGATTTGACATTGGTGCTCGCATTTTTTGGATTTATTCCAGACCTTCCGGTGATATGCGTTCAATGAAAGGAGATGTTCCTGTCGCCTACAAAGGCGTCTGTGGTGACGTCAATCTTAAAATGATGTGCCAACTTAGTCTCTTGGAGATGCACATAGAGGTAGAGTGTGCGTACGTGCATTCATGCATGTGCGTATGTATGAGCGTGTACGTCTATACTGTGTTAAAAAAAGAATGTGTATACAAAATTTGTGCCAGACTAGTCAGCTCTCTAAGAAAATACAAGGAATAGTGTATAAAAACTACTCCCTCCGTTTCATAATATTAGACTTTTTTTGACACTACACTAGCGTAAAAAAACATTTTATATTATGAGACGGAGGAAGTAGTAATGTAAAATACAACGTAAATTGGGTTTCTCCGGCACAAGAGCCAATGATGTAAATGTACCGCAAGGAAAGGGGAGCAAATAAAACCATGTCATTTTCAGTTCAAGAATATATGTGAAGATATAAATACGTGCTTGGAACTAATGGTACGTCAACGAGTCAACCACTGCTTGGAACTCTACATTCGTTGCTTTGGTCACAAATATCCGAAGAAATGGCCTGATTAACTCGCCTTGGATGAATTCTAGTACAACAAGTCATACCACTCCACCCTCAAATCTGGGTCAATAGCTCCTATGCGATGTTTTTGACGTGAATTGGGAAGGATGCAACGTAGTTGACAGAAATAGCTCGTCTGCGATATCTTACATGGCAATAATAGTCCCTATGCTACCAAGTGGTTAAAACACGGGAACGGTCGTCAACGAGGAGTGCAGTTAAGTTAAAAACAGAGGGTCAAACTGACCAGTGCATCTGGTGGTGGGTACCACTTGGCAGTGCATCAAGGTTAGCGATTCCCCGCTTGACTGAACGTGTGCTGCTCCCCCGCTTCTGGTTGTTGCTCCCTTCTTCATTCTCAGTGGCGGAGCTTTCGTTCACGGCTACGACGGCGTATGTGATGAGTGTATTCGGCACCCTAGACCTGTTCCCCTCCGTCTTGAGTTAGATCTGACCAAATGAGCCTCTGTTTTCCATGGGATCCAGATTGTGGAGGTGAGGAGCAGTGGTGGCGTTGGGCAGAACGAGATGGAGCCGCGAGAGACAACGTTGACCAGGTAATGATCGCCCTTTCCAGCCCTAAATGTGCCTCGTCTGCTTCTATTGCCACACAGTGCCCGCCATTAATAAACAGGGGCGATGGTGCTCAGACCTTTGATTTCACTATCAAATTCTTTCCGTCTAAAGAGAAGCTAGTTCATGGTAGCATGCGAGACATAGAGAGAGAGAGAGAGAGTGGGGGGGGGGTGTGATTAACGCGCACGCGGTTGCTGCAACGATCAGTTTCAGACATGACCGATTAGGAAGCGTTTGATATTTATTAGGGATGGGCAGGCTTTGCCACCCCCCCCCCCCCCCCCGCGCAAATCAGAGGGGGGTGTGATTATGTGAAGGAGATAGTAGATCCGAAGAGAAAGACAGGTGATTATGTGAGGTAACTGGAAGATCCGTGAGGGGGATGGGGTGATTACGTGAGGGCTCATGCATGAAAGGGAGTCAATACTGCGCATCTTCTACGATCCTCTCGACAAAAGTGCTCGGCTGCCGGGGACGGCGGGCTCTGCGCGAGGGAATCGATCGCGGGAGCAAAGGAGTAAAGTCGAGAGAGAGATACAATTGTGAAATGGAAGGTTGAATATGCAGAGATTGATTCACAGGAAATACAGAGTATGGAGGAATGGAAGAGAGAGCCGTGAGGAATGTTGTGGAGAAAATTGAGAGCATTTTTGGGGTTCAGAGCCACTACTAGGGAAAAGCCTAGCAGTAGGGCATGTTTAAGGGCTATCGGTAGCGCGGGATACCGCGCTACTAATACGGCGCTACAGCTAACGTCTAGCAGTAGCGCGTTTTCACGCCGGAAAATGCCAACGGAGGCCGAGCTCCAGGGAGCTCGGTATTTTGAAAAAATCAAAATTTATATTTCGAAGTTTCAGAAAAATAAAAAAAAACTTCCACAGTAACTTAATAGATTTCCGCACAAACGTGTAAGAAAATTATTTGAATTTGTTGTGATTTGTAGGCTGTAAAAAAAACAAAAATCCGGCCCAACAACAAAAAATATTGGCCCATTTTAGAAATATGTTTTTGTCTTCTTTCTGTACTCCACGTGTGAAAGTATTTGGTTTTGAATTTTTGCACAGACGCAATACACATGTGTGAAAGTGTATAAAAACAATTTCAAATTTTTTCACCTTGTGGAAATTTGTATTTTGAAAACGAGCTCCGTGGAGCTCGGCCTCCAAAAGCCCTCACCTGTTTTCACGCGAGCTACTACTATACCTACTTAGTAGTAGCGCTTTCTCAACCAGCGCTACTGCTAAGTGCCTTAACATCAGCGTTTTTCTGTCTAGCACTAAAGAGCGCTACTACTATATTTTCACATATCTTTTTTTGCTACGTATTTGCAATGTTTTTTTTTACAGTTTTTATATAGTATTCTAATCATATCATAAACATGCAATATGATCATCATATCATACACATAGTAGTCTCATCCTATCATCCAACACAAATCATGTTGTCACATCATAATCACGGTATAGCTATACAAGTTACATGACATGTCTCATCATACATAATGTAGTACTTCTTGAGGCGCCGGTTCGTATCCCACTCTCGCACTAGCGTGAACCTAAACTAACTATTTTCCGCTTCGACTCTGCTATCGAACCCTCTCTGGCTGTCGCTCGGAAATCGGTACACCTGGGCCTAACACTCCGGCCACTCGTCGTATATTCCTGGCGTAGCACTTCTTCGCCATCGATGATCTATGTACCTGCATCTTCACATGAGTCGATAGTATGCAACATATATAGTTGAGCAACAGAAAGAGACAAAGTTGGCAAAAATAGAAGCAACATATCATAAGCATAAATAACAAAGTTCATCGTACTCAAAATGCCCTAACTAGAGTGATCTTCGCTAGTTGAGGAGGACGGTTTAATTACATCACAAATAAATTTTCGTCGTGCATAACTCAAAATTTCGTCATAGAGAAAGTATGGACTAAATGGACACATTGTCATATACCGTCAATCACTCCAACATGTCATGCCATCCATCCAAATCAGGGAGATAGTGCCCGAGCGCAGTGAAAGGCTTCAAGTCGAGACGCTGAGTGGCTACGCGTGTTCGGACGTCTTCCCGCGACATTGGCCCTTCTTCGTAGAACATCCCTGTTTTTTCGAGGACCTCCTTCATGATGATTTGCGCAAGTTCATGCTGGATGTGATAGAACTCAGCTCGGAGTCGATGATCCGGGGTATCTCCTAGGTTCTTTGCCCATTGCAAAATATGGGCATCGCTGGATCCAGGTGACATGCAAAGGTTCCGTTGATCCCGTCTGTACTCCAGCATGTGGTGGAGGACATAGAGTCCATCACTGAGAGTACCACTCGGTTGCTGGATGCAGCAAAAGTCGGTCTGATGGCCGAAGGTGGGCGCGCGGTTCCTTGTCTTCTTGAGCATGATCTCTCCACCCCTTAGGCTGTAGCTAAAGATAACACTGTCGAGAACAGACTTAATGTGGGTGTAATCCTTTTTCTTCATGTTCTTCGATGAGTCCAAGTAAAGAGCGTGGGAGAATCGGGGGCAAAAGATGACGAGGACGGCGCGCCCGTCACCGCGCAAAATAAGTACACCTCAAATTAGCCTCCACGCGTGCAAATGAATGATTGAAATCGAAGGAAGGATATTCGTGGATGACTTACATGGGATGATAAGGCACGAGAATCGTCTCCTTGTCCTTATTGCCAACAATGAAATCTGTGATGTAGTTACTCGCATATTCACGGTGCTTTGGGCAGACTGCCAAGAAGCCCTCGTGCATGAAGTACGGGTCATCGACACAGATATAAGGTATCTGCTCAATCCTGATAATGTAGTTCTTGTACAAGGCAACAAGGCAGACAAACGTAAAATCTAGTTTTTTCAAGTGAAACATGTCGAAGATGTAATCGAATCAAAGGAAGAACTTTTCCGCGGGGAACGTGTCAATGTACAACCTTTGCTGGGAAATGTTAACCATGTAGAGCGGGCATCCTGGATTTTTCGAGGCGATCAGGCTTTTCTCTCTCCGCAGCACATCATCATGAAGTCTCCGTAGATCACCGTATATGGCCTCTACCGCTGCCTTAGGTAGGATCGGATCACCGGGGATATGGCATTTTGCCGCACCTATGATAGGTATACGGTCTTGAACCTGAGGCTGCGGAGGTGGCTAGATCATAGAAGCAACTTTGCCTTTCCTCGGTCTGTTCCTATGCTTCTTTGCTACTGGAAGTGAGCCTATAATACGTTCATCCTCCGGCAATTCAGGCACCAACTCATCACGCTCAAACCCTGAGTACTCATACTGCTGAGCCATCAATCCTCCGTCGTCATAGGCGCCGGTATTAAGATACTGTAGAGGGTCATCGTCATCCTCGTCGATGGCATCATGCATTGCTTCTTCGACGGCGGTGACGTCACCAGCCACTAATGGAGCCTCTTCCTCACCCGGCACGATAGGCGACGTTAATTGGGTAGGTGGGGTGTTTGTGTTCATACCTTGCTGAGGCTGCTTGGTCGTGGGTGTGCTCCCGACCGCCTCTAGACGAAGCAGACTCTTTGACCACAACAAGACCCAACTCTTGCAATCGCCAGGCCGCCGCGGGGTCTATCGTCATCTCCCCCTAGTGTTACCGGAAGAGCCAAATTCTTGTGGCCCGGTTTGACACTGGCCATGGAAACCTTGAAGATGTCAGGGGGATCGGCCAGCTGTGGAACAATTGTTCCTTCGCCTTTACTATCGTCGCCTTTCCCACGTCCACCTTCTAGCCGATGATGGTGTACATTATGGTGCACGGGGTTACGTCAGCCTGCAAAGACATGTCTGCGATGTGAGTCATCCGAAAGGCGACGGAAACATGAGATTATACATATATTGAAGAGGGCCGGTGTGACAGGTACCGTGAGGGCGTCAAGCTCATCCAAAGACGAAGCCATGCTGAGCACGCCAGAGACGGAGGACGGGCTGCTATGAGCAGGTGCAGTTGCGTGAGTAGGTTCTGGTGCAACGGTAAACAAGCTGCTCCTCAAGAAGTTGGAAAGGGGAAAGTCTGCTGCCTCTTTATTTGGATTTTGCTTGCTCCAATTGATGATAGCCTTAATCAACACACCATACGAAGCTGCCATTTCCTCTCTTGCGGCAGCTACCATTGCTTTGACTGTCTCAGCTGATTTCTTATCAACCGCAATCTCAACCTTCTTGTCGATGTCTTCTTCATTTAACCTCCCTCTTTCCTTTCTCTCCTTGGTGGTCTCACGGTAGTACTTCTTCCATGTGGCGCCGTCTCCGACGCTGTGCACACGTCCATACGATGCCCGAGTGTCCACCGGGAGTCCTTTCAATATGTTCAAGGCCCGGTTGAACGTGGTGTCCCTCTTGGGCCTCGCCAACGCCTCAGACGCGAGTCGCTTTCGGCCGCAATCCTGTGCCGCTCTTTCTACAAAAGGAACAATGATCTCTTTTACAAATATGACTAAACGTGCAGTCGAATTGATCAGAAGCTAAAATTAGGGGGTAAATTAAAAATTACCAGCAATCTCATGAACTCCTCATGACCACGTCCGTCCGGCGGCCCCTCCTTGATAAGACGGGCACTCGGCAGAACACCCTCGTAGTACATCTCGGGGTGGCGGTGCTCCTTGCCCTCAGGCGGCCCCTCCTTGATCAGCTTCACGGCATCTAGCTTGACCCACTGCAATTTCACATGGGTGAAAGCCCGGCGTGCACCTTCAATGTAGACGGACCGCTTGACGACCTCCAGCCGTGGGCAGGCATCCACAAGCCGCCTCACCAGGCCGAAGAAGCTGTTCGGAAGGGTGTCGCCAGGCCACAGCCGGACTATAAAGCCCTTCATGGCCTGATCGGCCGCCTTATGTAGCTCGACCATCTGCTTCAGCTGGTCGCTCATCGGCACCGGATGTTCGGCCTCAGCATACTGAGACCAGAACAGCCTCTCCGTCGAGCTTCCGTCCTCGGCCTGGTAAAATTGTGCGGCATCAGACACACTGCGGGGCAAATCTTCGAATGCTCCTGAAGAGCTCCGAATCCGGATAAGTAATTGGTAATTTACTTTTACATGCTTGCTTTGCATATAGAAAGCCTTACCCGCCGCTATCTTCTTCATTGCGTCGATCTCCTGGAGGGCCTTCTGGGCCTCGGCCTTGGCGCTCTTTGCGCTCTCAAGGGCCGCGGCAAGCTCAGACTCTCGCGTCTTCGAGTCAAGCTCCAACGCCTCGTGCTTTGTCACAAGAGCCTGGAGCTCTTGCTGCACCTCGCCCACCCAAGCCTCGTGCTTCTCTCGCTCGGTGCGCTCCTTGGCTGCTGTATCTTCGGCCTTGGTCAGCGCTTGCTTCAGGGTCGCCACCTCAATCGTGGCCCCTGGCAAACATACAATGATCCTGTCATCTTGCAATCGAGTCCTTTTTTATATATACATATCCATAGACGGGGTATTACTTACCCTTGTTCTCCTTGAGCTGCCTCTTGGCAAGGTCGAGCTCTTTCTTGGAGCCCTCAAGGTCCTGCTTCAGTACGGCGACCTCCGCATTTAGTGCGGCGGACGCCAGCAACGAAGCCTGCATATGCATATTGACATACTTATATTAGACTCCTGTGATATTATTTGATCCTCTGTTCGGCTTTTCTTTGTGAACACCGAACAAAGCATCAGGGGCTACTGTCTATGCGGTAATATTTCTACTACATTTTAAACACACTTACCTCAAAGCCTGTTAGAAGGCTGGCACAGGCTTCAGTCAATCCGCTCTTGGCGGACTGAACCTTCTGGATCACCGCATTCATGACGGTGCGGTGCTCCTCGTCGATGGAAGCGCTGCGAAGCGCTTCCAGCAAGTTGTCCGGCGCCTCTGGATGGACAGAGGTCACCGGCACAGGCGTTTTGCCCCTCTTAGAAGGAGGCCGCCTGCCCGAGCCCGGAACCGCTGGAGGGTCCGGCGCGGTGTTCGGCTGAGGACCGAACTCGGAGCTCTCGGGGGCCCCGTCCCCTCGGCTCCCGGAGTCCGGAAGGTCGCCTTGAGGCGCCTCCAGGACTGTCTCCCCTCGATCCGGTGCCTCTTGAGACAACACCTCGGTGTCATCGGCAGGATGAGGGGAGGTGGCGGTCGGGACTGGATCGCTATCCATGTCCGACGAGCCCAGGGAGCCGTCCGATGATACCTCAATATTGGCTCGTGGCGGCCTGCATAATTATGTTCGGCGATCAGGGAAAGCAGTGCGACAAAGGAATCCTATGGGTTACTTTGGTATCCGAATACTTACGATCTCCCCGGGGGCTTGACCCTGGGCAACCACTCGCCTTCGCCTTCGTCGGCGGCGGTGGAACTGTCCGGAAGGAGAGTCTTTCCCTTCTTGGACCCTCCGACCTCCCCAGTTGGGGCGGCCTTCCTTTTTCTGTCTCCCCCAGTCGGTGGGGGAGCATCTTCTTCTTCTTCTTCCTCGTCTTCGGGGGAAGAGTGCACCGCAGAGTCATCGGATGGTGAGTCCGACGACGCCTGGCGTCGGGAACTCTTTCGAGCTCCCTTGGACTTCTTGGTCTTCTCCGGCACCTTATAAGGGGCCGGAGTCAACATCTTCGCCAGAAGAGCGTCTACGGGGCCTTCGTGCAAAGGAGCCGGACAGTCGATCTGTCCGGCCATCTTCTGCCAGTCCTGTCAAAGGTACGGGAGTTTAGATCCCGCATATAGTCAATCTATATAGAAAATAAGTATCCTATGAAGGGTAAAGCAGCTTACCGCACTGGCTTGGCGCTTCGCGCTGAATCCGCGATCCTCAGTAATAGGGGGAGGGACCTCGGCACTTTTGAACAGCACCCTCCAGGCGTCTTCATGAGTCGTGTCGAAGAGCCTGTTCAGAGTTCGGTGCTGCGCCGGATTGAACTCCCACAAGGTGAACTCCCGTTGTTGGCACGGGAGTATCCGGCGGATGAGCATAACCTGGACTATGTTGACAAGCTTGAGCTTCTTGTCCACCATGTTTTGAATACATGTTTGGAGTCCGGTCAGCTCTTTCGAACTACCCCAGGACATGACCTTCTCTTTCCAGGAGGTGAGCCGCATGCGGATGCTAGATCAAAACTCGGGGGCCTCTACCCATGCGGGGTCGCGCGGCTCGGTGAAATAGAACCACCCCGATTGCCACCCCTTTATGGTTTCTACAAAGGAGCCCTCGAGCCATGTTATGTTGGGCATCTTGCCCACCATGGCGCCTCCGCACTCCGCCTGGCGGCCGCCCACCACCTTCGGCTTGACATTGAAGGTCTTCAGCCATAAGCCGAAGTGGGGGTTGATGCGGAGGAAGGCCTCGCACACGACGATAAACACCGAGATGTTGAGGACGAAGTTCGGGGCCAGATCGTGGAAATCCAGGCCGTAATAGAACATGAGCACCCGGACGAATGGATGGAGAGGGAATCCCAGTCCATGGAGGAAATTGGGGAGGAGTACTACCCTCTCATGGGGCCTGGGGGTGGGGATGAGCTGCCCCTCATCTGGGAGCCGGTGCGCGATGTCGTCGGGCAGGTATCCGACTCTCCTTAGTTTCTTGATGTCTCCCTCCATGATAGAGGAGACCATCCACTTGCCTCCCGCTCCGGACATGGTTGGAGATGGTCGAGGTGGGAAGTGCGGACTTGGGCGTTGGAGCTCGAGTGTGCGGGAACGGATGAGCAAAGGAGGAAGGAGGCGTGGATAGAAAGGTAAATCCTTATCCCTTTATATGGGTGGACGAAACTAAGCATCCTCACTTTCCTGGTAAAACTCGCTTATCCCCCAAGCGCCGCAATTGATGGCGCGGTTGGGTTACCCATGCCCGTATTGATGAGAATCCCATAATAAGGGGACACGATCTCTGCTTTGACAAGACGTGTCGAAAAACTGCCTCGCGTTATGTGCAGGGCTGGTTAAAAGAAACGGTTCGAATAATCACCGGGCCATGATGCAACGTCATGCTGCCAAAACAAGCCAGCAAATTAGATCTGCGAAAATATTATTCTCCCTGCGGTGGAATGTGGAACTTATTTTGCAGGGTCAGACACTATTTTCGTATTCAAATTATTCCGTGATGTATTCGGAGAAGGAACCCGCCTTGCAATGCCGAAGACAATACTGCACGCCGGACTCATCGTCATTGAAGCCTGGTTCAGGGGCTACTGAGGGAGTCCTGGATTAGGGGGTCTCCGGACAGCCGGACTATCTCCATTGGCCGGACTGTTAGACTATGAAGATACAAGATTGAAGACTTCGTCTCGTGTCCGGATGGGACTCTACTTGGCGTGGAAGGCAAGCTAGGCAATACGTATATGGATATCTCCTCCTTTGTAACCGACCTTGTGTAACCCTAACCCTCTCCGGTGTCTATATAAACCGAAGGGTTTTAGTCCGTAGGACAACAATCATAACATACAATCATACCATAGGCTACCTTCTAGGGTTTAGCCTCTCTGATCTCGTGGTAGATCTACTCTTGTACTACCCATATCATCAATATTAATCAAGCAGGACGTAGGGTTTTACCTCCATCAAGAGGGCCTGAACCTGGGTAAAACTTCGTGTCCCCTGCCTCCTGTTACCATCCGGCCTAGACGCACAGTTCGGGACCTCCTACCCGAGATCCGCCGGTTTTGACACCGACACCGGACATCTGCACCGACATCGTTGAGACGGCTCAGCGTGCGAGACCCGCCCGGGCTCTGCCCACCATGAAGCATGCCTTCGTGGGATGCATCCATGAAGGGGAATTTCCTGAAGGATCCGTGTCTGGCGGTGAGACGGCCATCTATTCTGACGGTGAGTCGTCCATGGGAGAGACGGATTTGTTGTATCAACTATAAGACAGCGGGCTTGGGGGCTGTTCCGATGGCAACAGTATTCTGGACCCCTTTGAGCCGCCGAGCAGAGTAGGGATCTTCATGGCTGGCATGCAACCCGGTCAAAATTCTACGGCTGCGACAGCGATAACCTCCGGGTCAGCGGCAGCCGGGGCAGGAGGCCCTGTGCGCCCGCCTGCTCAGGTGCTGATAGATCTCATGGATAGGCTGACAACCCTGTTGACTGCCGTGGTTGACCCGGCGGATCAGGCTCAGCACGATGCAGAAGTGGCACAGTTACGTGAGGAGGTAGTACAAGCCAATGAAAACCTAGCAGCGGAGGACGTTAGGATGGCTGCAGAGCGGGCGGTTTTGGATGCTCGAGCTCAGCAGCTTCAATCAGAGGCTTTTCAGCTCACGATGGATTTGAACGCGTCAAACGAGGTCATGAGGAGAAGACACCAAAAGACTCAGTCACGTCTGCATCTGACTTACGATCCCAGAAATCTCTTCCACACACCCGGCACAGGACCCAGTAACCCGCCAGAGGTGAATCGGGTCACAACGCTCGGGGCTGGGGCGCCGGTTCAGCCACGAGCAATGGAACCCCCTCGTGTGAATACTGCTACACCTCATTATGTACCAACACCACCGGGTCATTACTCTAACCCTTTGGAGAACATGATCGCTGCGGCGGCGCGATTGGTGGCTCTCCCAACGGATGGTGACTCTCCAACAGCGATTGAAACTCAAAAGGTCAGAGAACTTCTTCAGACGGCTCTGGCGCAACAGGAGGCTTATTCTTATAGTCGGGACATAATTCATTGGACCCCTCGCCCAAGTCGGAGCCCGAGTTATATCAGGCACATAGATTCATCAGCCGTTTCAAGCAATGCCCGGCGCCGTGACCAGCCGCGTGGGCATGACCCGGCGCGTGATGGGGCCCCTAGCTTGGTTGATCAGGACATGATACGCCAAGAGGCTGAGCAGGCGGCTCAGCAGGAGATTGAGCAGGTGGCTCAGCGGGCGGCTTACCAGTCTTTTTCAGTTTATCCGACGACTTCTATTGAGGCAGGTGCGACCACGAGAACGGGAGGTGTCCCTTTCTTAGTACCAGCACTGCGTAATGAGCGTTTGCCCAAGGATTTTAAGGGGCCTCGGAAGGTGCCTAGTTACACGGCCGACTTACAGCCCGGGGCATGGATTGAAAGTTATGAGATGGCCATGGAATTACTGGAGGTCAGTGACGCGGCAATGGCCAAGTACTTCACTATGATGCTGGATGGAACGGCCCGCACTTGGTTAAAGGGACTGCCACCTAATTCCATTGGTTCCTGGGCCGAGTTAAAGGCCCGGTTTATTCAGAACTTCAAAGACACATGCAAGCAGCCCATGTCGATTGTGGACCTAATTGCAAGCAATAGGAAGGTGAGTCCACGACCCATTGGTTGCGCCGGGTGAAGGCCATAATACATTCATTTGATAAAATGGATGCCCGCTCTGCGGTCTTAATGTTGGAGAAAAATTTCCATTTTGAACCTCTGAAACAGAAGCTGGGGCGGCTCAAGCACGATTGTAATGACATGGGCCAGCTGATGGCGGCTCTAGTCAAATACGCTGACTCTGATAGTACCAAGGATCCCGCGTCTGATGAAGAGAAGACAGGGAAGGGAAAGAAGAACAACAATGCTAAGGGTCTTTAGCATGACCCGACAAATCAAGGAGGCAATAATAAGCGTAAGGCTGATGGTAGCTCGGAGTTTGTGGCTAATGCGCAGGGCAACAATCAACGACGTAAGGGGAGGTCACCTCCTCGGTCTGGCGGGTCAGGTCCCACCCTTGAGCAGTTGCTAAATGAGCCCTGTCCAAGGCATGGTACTCGGGAGAAGCCAGCCACTCACCTATGAAAATATTGTACGATCATGAGGGCTTTCAAGAATTCTAACATGTTCGACGACAATCATGGACCCGGCGGCGGTTCAGGCGGCGGCGGTTTTCATGGCCCGGGTGGCGGTTCAAATTCCAACTCTTAGGGCCCTCAAGGTAACCAAGGTGGTTATAATTAGCAATATGGCCAAGGAGGTCAGCAGCAGCAACAATCCGGGTATCAGAGTAACCCAAAGCAGCTGAATAGTGGGCAGTATCATGTGTTTACCACCAGTTTATGCAAAAGGGACCAGAAACTTCATAAGAGGGCTGTGAACGCTGTTGAACCAGCAGTTCCTCGTTATCTGAGATGGTCTGAGCAGCCTATTTTGTGGAGTAGGGAGGATCACCCTCCCCAGGTTGACAATCCGGGTCACTTGGCCTTAGTGGTGGCTCCTCAGGTCGGTGGATATAAATTCACTAAAGTGCTCATGGACGGAGGCAGTAGCATCAACATCCTTTATTATGAGACTTTCTGTCGTATGGGGTTGACTGATAAGAATCTTAAGACATCCAACACCATTTTCCATGGAGTGGTGCCTGGTAAATCGGCATACCAAGTGGGTAAGATTGAACTGGAGGTAGCCTTTGGAGATGAGCATGGTTCTAGGGCTGAGAAGTTAACCTTTGAAGTGGTCCAGATTAAGAGCCCATATCATGCCCTATTTGGACGGCCAGCTTATGCCAAGTTCATGGCGCGACCGTGTTATGTTTACTTGCAGCTCAATATGCCGGGTTATAAGGGCACTATCATAGTACATGGGAGTCGGAAGATAGCCTTGGAATGTGAGGAAGGCGATGCTTCTTACGCTGAATCTGTGTGTGCAACAGATGAGTTGAAGTTCTATAAGGACAATGTTGACCCGGCGGACATGACGTCTTTGAAGAAACCAACCACGGAACACGAGCCGGTGATGAAGTTTAAGTCGACCGATGACACCAAGCTTGTTGATTTTGTTCCAGGCGACTCATCTAAGTAGTTCAGTATCAGTGCCAATCTGGATCCCAAATAGGAAAGCGCACTCATCGAGTTCATCCATGAGAACCGGGACATCTTTGCATGGAAACCTTCTAACATGCCGGGTGTACCGAGAGAACTCGCTGAGCACACTCTTAATATTGATCCCAAATTTAAGCCGGTCAGGCAGTTTCTTCGGCGGGTTAATGAGGAGAGGCGTAAGGCTATTGGTGAGGAGGTGGCCCGGCTCTTGGCAGCCGGGTTCATTGTTGAAGTTTTTCACCCAGAGTGGTTGGCTAACCCGGTGCTTGTACTTAAAAAGAATGGCACCTGGCGTATGTGTGTAGATTACACAGATTTAAACAAAGCTTGCCCGCTTGATCCTTTCGCTCTCCCTCGTATTGATCAAATCATTGATGCTACAGTGGGTTGTGAGCGTGTGAGCTTTTTGGATGCTTACTCTGGTTATCATCAGATCAAGATGGCAGTTAAGGACTAGGAGAAGACGGCTTTCATTACTCCGTTCATCGTGAAGTTGATGCCATTGCTGGACACTTCAAGGGTTACCAGGTGGAACACATTGATCGCAGAAAGAACGAGGCAGCCGATGCTTTAAGCCGGCTGGGGTCTCAGCGTAAGCCGGTGCCACCTAACACCTTTTTGGATGTTCTGCATAACCCTTCTGTCAAGTTGCCTACAGAGGAAGACTTGGCTGTTCCTGACCTGAAAGCACAATTGGTGGCGGCTCTTCACGTCATCCCAGATTGGATAGTGCCATATTTGGCTTGCATGACCCGGGGCGAGTTGCCTGAGGACGAAACCTTAGCTAGGCAGATAACCCGGTGGCCTAAGTCAATGACGATTGCCAATGGGGAGTTACATCATCGTAGTGTCAGTGGGGCGTTTCAACATTGTGTCTCTCCCGAGGAGGGTCAAAAAAATTCTTCGTGAGATTCATGAAGGAGATTGCGGCCATCATGCCGGTTCAAAATCCCTTGTGGCCAAGGTTTTTCGTCATGGATTTTATTGGCTGACGGCTCATGGTGACGCGGAAGACCTGGTCAGTATATGTGACGGTTGTCAGAAATTCTCACGACGGGTTCACGTACCGGCTCAAGAATTGAGGATGATTCCAATTACTTGGCCGTTTGTAGTCTGGGGACTTGACATGGTTGGGCCTTTCAAAAGGTCCAAAGATAAAAAGACCCATCTCTTGGTGGCGGTTGACAAATTCACAAAGTGGGTTGAGGCAGAGCCAGTCAGTAAGTGTGATGCAGCCACGACGGTTCAATTCATGAAAAAGGCGATCTTTCGCTTTGGTTTTCCGCACATCATTATAACAGACAATGGTACTAATCTGTCTAAGGGTGCCATGGAGGAGTTCTGTCAACGTGAGCATATCCGGCTTGATGTTTCATCAGTAGCTCACCCCCAATCCAATGGGCAAGCTAAAAGAGCCAATCAGGAAATCTTGAAAGGCATCAGGCCCCGGCTTATGGTTCCTTTGCAACGGACGCCGGGTTGTTGGGTGGAGGAGTTACCCTATGTGATATGGAGCATCAATACTACCCCTAACAGGTCTACGGGTTATACGCCTTTCTTCATGGTTTATGGAGCAGAGGCAGTCCTGCCTAGTGACATCCTTCATGACTCACCTCGCGTGGCGGCTTACGTTGAAGCTGATAACGAACAAGTCATCAGGATGCACTTGACCTATTAGATGAAGAGCGTGACTTAGCAGCAACCCGCTCGACGATTTACCAACAGGACCTGCGTCGTTATCATAGCCGTCGGGTTAAGTCCAGAACCTTTCAGGAAGGTGACTTGGTGCTCCAGCTCATCCAGGACCAAACTGATGCACAAAAATTATCCCCATCTTGGGAAGGACCCTTTGTGGTCAGCAGGAACTTGAACAATGGGTCATACTACCTCATCGATGTTCAAGAGCACAAAGACTCACGTAAGTCGGAGGAAGAGACTCGCCGGCCGTGGAATATCGCTCATCTTCAGCCTTACTATACTTGAGCCATCGGCTCTCATAGTGTACATACTTTGACGTTGTATATATTATGATAAGTAATAAAGCAGGACCTCTGTCCTTTTTCATTTCTCAATAATCACATGCCTTTATCATTATACTTTCAAAATGACCAATTAGGGGCTGACTGTGTTCAAATCTAGCTTAACCCTTTGGTCCGGCTCATGATCATATTCGAATCTAGCTGTTAAACCTTATGATCACTAGGGGGCTTCCTATTCAAACATAGGTCGTATTCGAACCAAAGAGAACATAGCTGTCGGTACCCTCTTGATCGGCGCAATGCCAAACTCACTAGGGGGCTTCTTGATTGTATTCGAATCATAGCTTAACCCCTTTTGGGTCCGACTTGGATTGTATTCTAATCAGGGTCGTTAAAAACCTCTCAAGGTCATTTGGGGGCTTCCTGTTCAAACATAGGTCGTAGGTCGTATTCGAACCAAAGAGAACATAGCTGTCGGTACCCTCTTGATCGGCGCAACGCCAAAGCCACTGGGGGCTACATGATCGTATTCGAATCCTAGCTTAACCCCTTTGGTCCGGTTCACTGATCGTATTCGAATCAGAAGCCTCCAAATTTTTCTTGGTGTTTGACTTACATTGTTTGAAAAACAATCTTTTTTTCGGTTTCGTTGTCTAAATCTAAGTATAAGTATGGTTTCAATTTAAACAGGCTTGGTTTTTTTGACGATGAATCGCTAGTGTATGACAATCATCATACATATGTAAGTATTGGCTTCTAAAGATTGGGTTATCACCCTTACTGTTCGGGTCACATAAAGCCGACAGTCCAGATTCAAGATCACCGGTATGATATTGTCGTTAAAATTCATAACAGGCTTATCTGTGTTTTCTTCAATCAGAGGCTTTCCAGCCTTAATTATCCTTACATCCAGCCTTGATTATACAGTTATGTTAGTTTCCATGGTTGTGTACTGGGCGTTTTTGACCCGTCCGACGATAAACCGCCAGGACAGTTTTCATGTTTTACATACAGGAACAGATTCAAACACTACTGATATTATAAAGGATGTAAGGCATATGTTGACATGACGGATAAAGGTGTTGTACGCAGCACAATGTGCACGATGGCATAAGCAAAACATGAAGTTTTAAGCTAGCCTATTACAAGGCGCTTGGAGCCCAAAAGGATAATACTGTTTTTTCTCATAAGCAGATGATAAACTAAAGCCGGTTCATCAATCCTGGCCAGGTTATTTGGATGGTTATGACTCATCCCTTGCCGGTTCATCCTCTTGCACCATTTGGAAATTGGGCTTGGACCAATCAAAGCCGTGAAGAGCGACGAACTCAGCCTCATCATCAATTAGACCAGATGGGTCAATTTCCGGGGCAAAGGTGTGCTGGCGAACCTGCGGGATTAGATCCATCACTTTATACGAAGGAGTCGCCATCTTTTTATTCTCAGCATCAAAACCCGGCTGACACTTGGTAAGGTTGGTTTCTTCGGCAATGATGGTGGCAAGAGGACGAATCTCTTTTACACAAGCAACAAAGTCTTCCTGGTCGAAGGGACTCCCATCTTCCTTAAAACTGGGATACCCCTTGGCTACGTCCGTTGGGTCTAGCTCCGGCACCCACGCCTTGGAGCGGCTTAAGGCCGTTACGGCTTCGGCTCTCGCACAGGAGCGCCTGACTTCTTGAAACCTAGCGGGTAAGACGGATAGCTTCCTCAAGACATCACTCAATAAATTTGGTCCTTGGTTAGTTGGGGAGATAATGGCAAGAGCCCGTTGAGCTCCAGTATACAGTTGCTCCACAAGGGTGTAAACTGCCTTGAGCTTTATCAAGCTATTTTGACTCAGGTTGCTGCTCCGGGGACCTGTGAGGTATTTCCAATAGGTTAAGCAGGCGGCTCATATTATGGTGACAAAAATAGACTTTAAGTAAATAATAAGGCGACTCACCGAAAATTGTAGAGACCATCTGAGTGACACGGTTCTTTAAACCAGTGATTTCAACGGTAACTTCCTTGAGAGCCGCCTTAGCAGTTTCAGCACGCTGTGTCAGGGCAGTCTTCTCATCAGCCCAAGAATTTTTCTCTGAATTAAAACCGGTCTTCAGTTTCTCTACTTCAGACATGCTCAACTGGAGTTTGGATTCAATTTTCTTTGTTTCAATCTCCTGAGTCGACAACCGGGTCTTGGCCTAAGTCAATTGGGATTCCAGTTCTGCGGTTACAGCCTGTACACAGAATAATGTTGTTAGTTTCATGGCGGATTATAAAGGTAAGTCCCAAGTGCTTTTGCAAGCAATAACACTTGGTACTTGGGGGCTAATGTCTGTCAGCGCAAACTTATTGTCAAAGAAATTAGATTTTTTCAGAAGTCCCAAGTGCTTTGCAAGCAAAACCACTTGACACTTGGGGGCTAATGTCTATCAACACAATCTTCTAGACGAATCGGCTCTTTCTAAAGTCCCAAGTGCTTTGCAAGCAACAACACTTGGCACTTGGGGGCTAATGCACATTGCGTGTTTTCTTTCTAAAGATAAACCGGGTGTGCTATTAAACAATCCCAGCTAACTCATGAAGGTTATACAGTCAAGTTCTGTTCCTTTATACAATAATTAATAGGACCCGCTTATTCCTACTGATTAAACCGGCCCTTGGGGACTACCAACGCATGGTTATGCTATCATTTGAATCCGGTGTATAGCCGGACTTGAAGGGAGTCTAGGACAGAAGCTTGTAAATATTTCAAGTCTACAAATTATTCCAGTGTCTCATAATCAGAAGACTTAGGGGCTGGAAGGATGTATATATAAAACTGGAGGACATACCTCATACTTCTGGTGAAGTTGCTTAACTATTTCAATCTCCAGGTCACGGCTGGAATGCACTTGACTGACATAGCCGGATAATACATCACTAGTACTCAAATGAGCATAGTGGGAGACGTCAAACCTTACTTTTTGTCTTTCCATGGCTTCTTGTTTGGATGAATGTCTTGCTAGTATCGTTGGATTCCCCGGCTCAGTAAATCCGGTGCCAGTAATTACAACATCATCAACATGAATCTCCGGTGGGTTAGTTGAGATTGACGGTTCAATACTTGATGGATCAATAGTGGTTTCGTCAACAAACAGCTCATGCATTTCAGGTTGAGCATTGAGAGGAGGATCTTCTGGTGCTTTAGTTTGTTCTGAGGCAAGAGTCGGCTGCGCCAGTTCAGCGACTTTCGGGTCTTCAGCCGGTTTGGTCACCTTGGTTTTCTTGGGGTTTGCTTGACCACTAAGAAGAATTTAAAGAATCAGTATAAACTATACATGCATAGAGGTGCAAAAAAGGATAATTATCTTTACCCGGGGGCGGTCTTAAAAGCCGGCAGCTGAGTTTGGGAGGAATCACCAGAGGAGGAACGAGCAATCTCCTGCAAAGAATGGAATTATGGTTGAGTGATTTGTAAAAATGACTCGTTCATCAAGGTTAAGAGGTTAAAGAACCTCATTCTGGCGTTTTCGAGGAGTTTTTGGTAAGCCGGAGGGTAACTCATCATGTCCACTGGTCCGGGTCTGACGGCGGCTCTCATGTTGATGCTTTTTCAAAAGAAAATGAGGATCTAAATAATCCAAGGGGTGTGAAAACCTTACTTTATGGGTTACCCGCCGAGGTTTCTGCCTTGTCAAAGGTTCTGACTCAGAGGAAATAATACTTACCTCTTCTTCCGCTGCCTTGCTGGCCCCCGTATCATCCTGGTAATAGTCAGTGTCAATAAAGTTGTTAAAAACCAGGCCAAGAGATTCAAGGGCTACCTCCGACTCAGAGACGTCATCCAACTTGAACATGTCATAAGTAGTTGTTTTCTTCTTAGATTTTTTGGTTGTCTACTTGGTGGTTATTGCGGCGGCCCTAGCTTTTTTGGCAGCCTCATGATCATATTTGGCCTTCCAAAACCCAGATTTAGCCTGTAGGAAAATAACATGTTGAAACTCATGCAAAAACTTAACTACTGAAGAAAAATGAGTCAAGGGGATTTACCTCTGGTGCCGGGTTAAGTTTGCAGAACAGATTCAATCCTACTTTACTACAGTCTTCATATTTGCTGTTTACGAGGGTGGTTGACATTTCAACGATGGCTTCTTCAGTCAGACGAAGAGAGCTATGGCATAACGGATTGTCTGCTCTTCCGGTGTAGTTGTACATCAAGTCAGATTGGCGGCTCAGAGGGATGATCCGCCATGTGATCCAACAGCGGATCAAGTCAACCCCAGTTAAGCCGTTTCCTAGCAAGGCTTGAACCCTTTTGATGGTTGGGATGAGTTTCTTACATTCAGCGGCAGAAAGCTTATCAGGGAGTGAATACTTAGCGTCAAGACGCTCAGCGCGATAACCCGGCATTGGTTTTTCATCAGCTGGCGACGTGTCTTTGTAATAAAACCAAGTTTGGTTCCAGTCCTTGGGATGGCTTGGCAAGACTACTAAAGGAAAGACAACATCCCGTCTGCGCTGAATCGAAATTCCACCAAGTTCCAAGCTGGGGCTGTTGGTGTATTCATTCTGGCGGTTCAAATAGAAATACTCTCTGAAGAGTTCAACAGTAGGTTCTTCTTGAAGATAAACCTCGCAGAGAACTTGGAAGTTGCAGATGTTTGATATGGAATTGGGTCCAATGTCTTGTGGATGAAGCTTGAAAAAATGCAGGACCTCTCTGAAGAATTTTGAGCCGGGCGGTGAAAAGCCCCGGTTCATATGATCAGTAAAGACGATAATTTCACCATCTTTTGGCTGAGGCTTTTCTTCGGCTGGGTCAGGGGCACAGTAGGACATGACACTCTTCTCCGGTAAATACCCAATGGTGACAAAATCATTCTGAGTGTCCTTAGTAACTGTGGAAGGGACCCAGTTGCAAACTTTCATCGTCTTCGGCGGCATGGCGAAAAAATAAGCTAAAAAGGAAGTAAATTGTCGGTTCAAGTTAATTGGTGGAATCACAGGTTAATGATTGCAATACAGATGTGTAATGGCGGCTTAAATAAGGGCTAATGGTATATGGCTAATTATGTCAGATTCTTTAAGCCGCCATGAGCAGTTAGGTTATTTGAGCCGCCATGTGTGGTTGAGGTTATCTATTGAGCATTATAATTAAAAGCCGGTGGTATGAGCCGCCATGGCTAGGAGGATCAATCAAAACACAGACGTTAACTAAGTGTCACAAAAACAGGTTTCACAGATTGCAATCATTATTTTGGATCAACGGATGCTCAGAAAAGGAAAATATTCTAGGCCTAAAAAAATCAGTACAGAGGAGTTCATAAGTTCTAAAGAGGCCTTTGTACAAGAAAAGGCGATCTACTAGCATCTGAGATGGATGCGAAACAGCTACCGCATGAGTTTCATACTTCTTTTAGATCAAAAGAGGATGCGATGGAGAAGCTACGAAGAATCCATGAGGAACCGTGAACACAGAAGAACTCGCAAACTCTAATGTGGATCTAAGGTGCGGAAAAACAAAGACTTACGGATGTAGATCTACTACGGAGGGTCGCCGCCGTTCTCTGGACAAGCTCAGGTTGATGCAGCGGCCGGGGTCGAGGAAGACGAAGTGCGCTGCGGCGGCGGCAGAGCTCGAGCAGCAGTAGGGTCGCGAGAGAAAGAAGAAGGAGAAAAATGTAAGATGGCTTTCCGATCCTATTTATAAGGAAAGGGGCGATAGGAAGGCGCGAAAGACGAGGAGGCCAAAATGATGATTATCCAGCTAATTGGACGCCTCAATTTTCGGAAGGAATTTAAGATAAAGATCTGTTAAGTTGACGTCGTAGTGGGTTTCCAAAATTTCTAGAGATGATGTCATGGAGGGTTACAAAACTTTCACAACAGTGGTAGATGGATTTTTGCTAAGTGTTGGAGATTGACATGAACAAAGTTCAAATCAACCTGGGGCCTAATATTGGGGATATGACTACCAGATATGACCCGCCCAGGAGGGGCCGGGTCAACCACAATGGCGGTTTACCTAAATAAAGCCCAAGAGTATACAAGATGACGGTTCACAGTTAGGCTTATAATAGGCCCAAGCCGAGAGGCGGCTTAAGGCCCGTAAGTATAAACCGCCATGTATGAATAGACTTGTAATGTAAGGCATGTAAGATACGTCACCGAGCCGGACACGTTGTATGAGCCGACCGGGACTCTGTAGGCCGCAGGGTGTCAACCAGTGTATATAAGGGGACGACCTGGTGGCGGCTTAGGACAAGTAACATCAAATCGAGAGCTAGGTCAAGCCCTGGTTATCGAGACATAAGCAATCCCACTCAAAACTGGATCGTAGGCTTTTACCTTCACCGTAAGGGGCCGAACCAGTATAAACCCCGTGTCCTTTGTCCCGATTAACCCCTTCTTGCTTCCTAGTTGCGATGGCTCCACGACTAAGTCCTTTCGCTAGGACATCTGCCGTGACAATTCCACGACATTAAACATGGTGCTCAATGCTATATATTATTTCACAATGATGTATGGCTATCC
Organism: Triticum urartu; assembly: GCF_056163025.1. NCBI lineage: Eukaryota > Viridiplantae > Streptophyta > Magnoliopsida > Poales > Poaceae > Triticum > Triticum urartu. Next base: position 8,556,962 of record NC_141876.1, on the reverse strand, counting down.
TATGATGTTTGAGTAGATCCGTTTTGTCCTATGGATTAATTGGTGATCGTGATTGGTTTGAGTTGCATGTTTTATTATTGGTGCTGTCCTATGGTGCTCTCCGTGTCGCGCAAGCATGAGGGATCCCCGCTGTAGGGTTTGCAATATGCTCATGATTTGCTTATGGTGGGTGGCGTGAGTGATAGAAGCACAGACCCGAGTAAGTAGGTTGTTTGTGTATGGGTTAAAGAGGACTTGATGCTTTAATGCTATGGTTGGGTTTTACCTTAATGATCTTTAGTAGTTGAGGATGCTTGCTAGAGTTCCAATCATAAGTGCATATGATCCAAGAAGAGAAAGTATGTTAGCTTATGCCTCTCCCTCAAATAAATGTAACATCCCAAATTCTAAATTTTGGAATGTTATAATAAATAGATAGATTTGACTGATTGTTTGATTGATTGTCTGAAAGTGAGTGAATTCGAAACTTTTTGAAAGTTAAATGAGAGGGAATAAAAGGACTTTCCCAAACTTTCATTTTTGCTTTCTGATCTCCATGAATTCAAATTCTTTTCAAACACAAAACCCCGGAGAGAAGATGACATGACTTCTTCCATTTATTTAAATGACAAGGGGTGTTGAAAATATTTGAATTTCATTTGATAATATTTCCGATTCTGGAACTTTATGCAACTCAATGATTTTCACGAGCGAAGATAAAATGACTTCTTCAAATTATATGAAATATGAGTTGGGAGTTTCAAAGGATCGATTTCAAGTCCTTTTGGAATTAATTTCCAATTTGGATTTATTTGACTTTTATTCAAATTATTTTTCTCTAAAAATAAAATATATGGAAATTAGGGTAACATGATTCCCTACAATAGAAAATTGGAAAAAAAATAATTTGGAATCATTTTGGTATTTTAAAAATGATTTTTTGTTGGATTTTAATAGACCAGTGGCACTCTTTGATTCATCTGAATTTGTGTGGATTTTATTTGAAGTTATAAAAATGTTCATGTCGTAGAAAATCTTTTTCTGAAATTTTTGATATATTATATGCCTATATAATATTTTTAGTTCTTTTGCTTTTATTCTTTTGGAACGAAAATGTTAAAAAAAAATAAAAAAAATCGATCGGTTGGTTATCCAGCGGGCGTTCGCTATTTAGGGTTCAGTAGCGAACGGTTTTCGTCTTATAGGCTTCCGCAGTGAACGTTCGCTATTTAGCCTTTTCTTTTATTTCAGTTTTCGGCCAGGGACCCGTTTGTGAATACTTTATTCACAGATTAGTCCCTATACTTCAATCTATCACTACGTTTTACTCGTTAGTCCAAATCCAACGAAACCAACGCCCACGTCTTCGTTATGAACCCCTCTATCCATTAATCTAACTCACACATGTTTTTGAAAAGTTTAAAATTTGAATTAGCTCAGATTTGAATTCAAACTTCGTTTGATCATAACTTGAGTTTCGTAGCTCCGTTTGAGTTGATTCTTTTTGCAAATCGAAGCTCTTGACCTAAAAATTCTAATAAGGCCAAATTCACATAATTTTGGTACTGTTAGAAATTGTTTTATGTTGCAAGAGTTATTTGCTTGGTTTTGATGTTTCTGAATCGTCTTTCTTCGTTCTTCCCGATCTTTTGAGTGATTGCTTATGTGTGGTTACTATTGCTTGCTTACGATAGATTGACCGGAGTGTGACAAGTAGAGCTATCAAGAGTTTTGAGTGCGAATCATCTTCATCAATATTGCAGGCAAGTTCACACTTTGATCATATCCTCTTTCATACCCAGTTTTTATTGCATTAGATCAATCCTCTCACATTGCATGATTAGGATCTAATTAAATTGTGGGATGGGAAGTAGATGAGGTAGTACCTATTACCTATTTATTATGAAACCCTTGGGATTTACTTCTACGTTTGCTTATTATGCCATGCTATGCTAGTAGACGTGGATTGGGTGAGTGATATCCATGACAGATGTGAGTTTGTTAATTTTAATGGTTTATCTAAGGTGGCAACTTAAACACACATCTGGGTGGATTGAGGCACCTGATGTCTATCAGGACTTGCCTGTTTTATTTTGGACCGCCACCCAGGCTCAAAGGGATCATAAGATAATTCATGCTAGAAACTTCCGTGTGCAGCCACATGCTACTATGGGCTCTGGCATAGTTGACTAAGTTGTGCAAACTCTTACGGGGTGGACTAGCAGATGTAGGGGTTGTAGGTGGTACGGTCTACCCCACATGTAAGGTGCTAGCGCTTCTGAAAGACTGTGTCTCGGTCATCCGTTTCTCAAACACCATGTAGTGCGAGAAAACAAACGGAGGCGATCGAGTCATGTGGGGAAAAGTGCGCAAACCTCTGCAGAGTGTATAAACTAATCATGATTAGCTGTGTCCCCGGTTATGGACATCTTGAGTATCTAGTTCTTGGATTATTCTGTTGATCTCATCACGTTACTTTAAATGAATATTGTTGGTTTAATGATGTTACTTAATTGGGGTTGAGAATGCTGTCAACCATTCTCAATGTTCAACAACCACCATGATAGTTAAATAAAATTTATTCCTTTGCAGTAGGGAAAAATTGGCTTTACGCAAAAACCTTATAACCATACAACTTTTCCACCAACCAAATATGCATGTAGTGATAGCCATTGTTCATCATTCTCTATGGTGTGAATTTGCTAGTACATTCAATGTACTGACCCGTTTCGGGCTGCAACGTCTCATGTTGCAGGTTTCTTACGACGAGTAAGTGATACGTTAGGGTTACGTTTCTACACTCAACTTTGCCGTTGGTGTTGATGGGAATCCACAACCTTGTTGCTTCCGCTATTTGGATTGAGGTAATAGTATTTACGTTACTTTATACATGTGATTTACCTCTGTTATAAATCCTTCGAGTACTGTGTGTGTCAGCATACCGATCCAGGGATGACACTTAAGCACAGAGACTTGATCCATTCGGGTCGGGTCGCTACAATAAAATTGCAATAATGATTACCGGTCTAGTTATCGTTTGCCTAGGGACAAATAACTTTCTCGTAACAAAAATCTCTTTACTAAAACTAATTTAGTTGTGTCTTCATCTAAACAGCCCCTACTTTTCATTCACGTGCTCTTTCTTATCTCGCAAACCTATCCAAAAACACCTACAAAGTACTTCTAGTTTCATACTTGTTCTAGATAAAGTGAACGTTAAGCGTGCGTAGAGTTGTATCGGTGGTCGATAGAACTTGAGGGGTTCGACACTCTGTTAATTTAAAACTAAATGGAATTACTATTTAGGCATTTTCATAAAAAATTGCCCTAGCTAATTTCCTAAAAAAATTGCTAATTTTTTCCTAAAAAAATTCCAACTGTCCTAAACAAATCTAGGGTTCATATGAACACCTAGGGGTCATATGAACATCATCACAACAGCGACATATGAAATTTGCCCTAGCAGAGAGAGAGAGAGAGAGCGACAGAGAGAGAGAGAGAGGAGGGTAGGGGAGAGCACAGGGAGAGGCTTACGGTCGGCGGCGAGGGCAGGCTTGAGCTCGGGCGGCGGTGATGAGGTCAAGGGCGGCGGTGGTGAGGTCGAGGGCGGGCTCGGGTGACGGCCGGTGTCGAGGGCGTGCTCGGGCAGGGCGATCAACGGCAGCGATAGAGGAGTGGGGGATAGGGGGAGAGGGGGGAAAGGACTAATACGTCCCCTACGTATCTATAATTTTTGATTGTTCCATGCTATTATATTATATGTTTTGGATGTTTTATGCATTAATATGCTACTTTATATTATTTTTGGGACTAACCTATTAACCTAGAGCCAAGTGCCAGTTTCTATTTCCCCTTCTTTTAGAGTTTCGCAGAAATGGAATACCAAACGGATCCGTCCAAACGGAATAAAACCTTCGCGATGATTTTTCTTGGACCAGAAGACACCCAGGAGGCTTGTAGTGCAAGTCAGAAGAGCCACGAGGAGGCCACAAGGGTGGAGGGCGCGCCCCTGCCTTATTGGCCCCTCGTGACTCCCCTGAGCAAATTCTTTCGCCTATATATTCACATATATGCCAAACCACCAGAAGTATCCACGAAAACACTTTTCCACCGCCGCAACATTCTGTACCCATTAGATCCCATCTAGGGGCCTTTTCCGGCATCCCGCTGGAGGGGGATTTGGTCACGGAGGGCTTCTACATCAACTCTATTGCTCTTCTGATGAAGCGTGTGTTGGGAAACGTAGCATGCAATTTCAAAAACTTTCCTATGCTCACGCAAGATCTATCTAGGAGATATAGCAACGAGAGGGGGAGAGTGTGTCCACGTACCCTCGTAGGCTGAAAGCGGAAGCATTTGACAACGTGGTTGATGTAGTCGAACTTCTTCTCGTTCCGACTGATCAGGCACCGAACATACGTCACCTCCGAGTTCTGCACATGTTCAGCTCAATGACGTCCCTCGAACTCTTGATCCAGCAAAGTGTCGAGGGAGAGTTTCGTCAACACGACGGCGTGGTGACGGTGATGGTGAAGTGATCCGCGCAGGGCTTCGCCTAAGCACTACGTGAATATGACCGGAGGCGTAAACTGTGGAGGGGGGCGCCGCACACGGCTAACAATGTTTGTTGTGTGTTGTAGGCGCCCCCTCCCCACATATATATAGGTGGGAGGGGGAGGGGGACAGCCATGGGGCGCCCCAAGTAGGAGGAATCCTACTTGGGGGCCTTGTCCAATTCGCCCCCCTTACCATGTTTTCGGGAGAATGAAGGAAATGGGAGAGGAGGGAAGGAAGGGGGAGGCCGAATTGCCTCCCCTTCCTTCTCTCTTCCCCCTTTACCTTCCCCTTCCTATTTGGCCAGCAAAGGGGGTGCAGCAGCCCATGCTGGCTGCTGCATTTCCCCTCTTGGTCCAATAGGCCCATATAGTTTGCCGGGGGTAGCCCGGAACCCCTTCCTGTGACCCGATACATACCCAGTACTTCCGGAACACCTCTCGACCATTTCGATACTCCTCGTCATGTCCGTGATATCGTCCGGGACTCCGAACAATATTCAGTCACCAAATCACATAACTCATATAATACAAATCGTCATCGAACGTTAAGCGTGCGGACCCTACGGGTTCGAAAACTATGTATACATGGCCGAGACACCTCTCCGGTCAATAACCATTAGCGAAACCTGGATGCTCATATTGGCTCCCACATATTCTATGAAGATCTTTATCGATCAGACAATTATGACAACATACATTATTTCCTTTGTCATCAGTATGTTACTTGCCCGAGATTCGATCGTTGGTATCTCCATACCTAGTTCAATCTCATTACCGACAAGTCTCTTTACTCGTTACGTAATGCATCATCCCGCAACTAACTCATTAGTCACATTGCTTGCAAGGCTTATTATGATGTGCATTACCGAGAGGGCCCAGAGATACCTCTCCGATACTCGGAGTGACAAATCCTAATCTCGATCTATGCCAACCCAACAAACACCTTCGAAGATACCTGTAGGGCTTCTTTATAATTGATACGTCTCCGTCGTATCTATAATTTTTGATTGTTCCATGCCAATATTCTACAACTTTTACATACTTTTGGCAACTTTCTATACTATTTTTGGGGACTAACATATTGATCCAGTGCCCAGTGCCAGTTCCTGTTTGTTGCATGTTTTTTGTTTCACAGAAAATCCATATCAAACGGAGCCCAAACGGGATAAAAACTGACAGAGATTTTTTTGGAATATATTTGATTTTTGGGAAGAAGAATCAACGTGAGACGATGCCCGAGGGGGCCAGGAGGTAGGGGGCCCGCCCCTGACCCTCGTGGCCACACCGTAAGGCTGTTGGTGCCCTTATTTCGCCGCAAGAAAGCCAATATCTGGATAGAAATCATGTTAAAATTTCAGCCCAATCGGAGTTACGGATCTCCGGGAATATAAGAAACGGTGAAAGGCCAGAATCTGGAATGTAGAAACAGAGAGACAGATCCAATCTCGGAGGGGCTCTCGCCCCTCCGCCGCCATGGAAGCCATGGACCAGGGGATAAACCCTTCTCCCATCTAGGGGGAAGGTCAAGGAAGAAGAAGAAGGAGGGGGGCCCTCTCCCTCTCTCTCCCGGTGGCGCCGGAACGCCGCCGGGGCCATCATCGTGTGACGTCGATCTACACCAACACCTCCGTCATCTTCAACAACATCTTCATCACCTTCCCCCATCTATCTACAACGGGCCACTCTCCCGCAACCCGCTGTACCCTCTACTTGAACATGGTGTTTTATGCTTCATATTATTATCCAATGATGTGTTGCCATCCTATGATGCCTGAGTAGATTTTCGTTGTCCTATCGGTAATTGGTGAATTGCTATGATTGATTTAATTTGCTTGTGGTTATGTTGATGTCCTTTGGTGCCCATCATATGAGCGCGTGCGTGGATTACACCATAGGGTTAGTTGTATGTTGATTGGACTATGTATTGGAGGGCAAGAGTGACAGAAGCTTCAACCTAGCATATAAATTGATGCGTACGGGATTGAAGGGGGACCAATATATCTTAATGCTATGGTTGGGTTTTACCTTAATGAACATTAGTAGTTGTGGATGCTTGCTAATAGTTCCAATCATAAGGGCATAGAATTCCAAGTCAGGGATGACATGCTAGCAGTGACCTCTCTCACATAAGTGCATAGAATTCCAAGTCTAGTAAAGTAGTCAATTGCTTAGGGACAATTTCGCAACTCCTACCACCACTTTTCCACACTCACTATACTAACTTTATTGCTTCTTTACTTAAAACAGCCCCTAGTTTTATTTACGTGCTCTTTTTATTCTTGCAAACCTATCCAACAACACCTACAAAGTACTTCTAGTTTTATACTTGTTCTAGGTAAAGCGAACGTCAAGCGTGCGTAGAGTTGTATCAGTGGTCGATAAAACTTGAGGGAATATTTGTTCTACCTTTAGCTCCTCGTTGGTTTCGACACTCTTACTTATCAAAAGAGGATACAATTGATCCCCTATACTTGTGGGTTATCAATAATCACCTAGTTATGTTGTGACATTTAATAGCACACAAGGTATTCCTCCTGTATCTGGGAGTTGCATAATCTCATAGTCAAAGGAATATGTACAAGTCATGAAGAAAGCAGTAGCAATAAAACTTAATGATCATTATGCTAAGCTAACAGATGGGTCCTGTCCATCACACCATTCTCCTAATGATGTGATCCCATTAATCAAATGACAACACATGTCTATTGTTAGGAAAGTTAACCATCTTTGATCGACGAGCTAGTCTAGTAGAGGCTTGATACTTCTCCAACGTATCTATAATTTTTGATTGTTCCATGCAACTATATTATATGTTTTGGATGTTTAATGGGCTTTATTATACACTTTTATATTATTTTTGGGACTAACCTACTAACCCAAGGCCCAGTCCAAATTGCTGTTTTTTTCCTATTCCAGTGTTTCATAGAAAAGGAATATCAAACGGAATCCAAACGGAATGAAACCTTCAGGAGAGTTATTTTTGGAACAAACATGATCCAGGGGACTTGGAGTGGACGTCAAGCAACAAGCGAGGAGGCCACGAGGCAGGGAGGCGCGCCTGCCCCCCTAGGCGTGCCCCCCACCCTCGTGGTCCTCTCACAGCTACACCGACCTACTTCTTCCTCCTATATATACCCATATACCCCGAAAACATCCAGGAGCACCACGAAACCCTATTTCCACTACTGCAACCTTCTGTACCCAAGAGATCCCATCTTGAGGCCTTTTCCGGAGCTCCGCCGGAGGGGGAACCGATCACGGAGGGCTTCTACATCAACACCATAGCCTCTCCGATGATGTGTGAGTAGTTTACCACAGACCTTTGGGTCCATAGTTATTAGCTAGATGGCTTCTTCTCTCTCTCTTTGGATCTCAATACAAAGTTCTCCTCGATCTTCTTGGAGATCTATTCGATGTAATTCTTTTTTGTGGTGTGTTTGTCGAGATCTGATGAATTGTGGGTTTATGATCAAGATTATCTATGAACAATATTTGATTCTTCTCTGAAATCTTTTATGTATGATTTGTTATCTTTGCAAGTCTCTTCGAATTACCAGTTTGGTTTGGCCTACTAGATTGATCTTTCTTGCAATGGGAGAAGTTCTTAGCTTTGGGTTCAATCTTGCGGTGTCCTTTCGCAGTGATAGTAGGGGCAGCAAGGCACATATTGTATTGTTGCCATCGAGGATAAAAAGATGGGGTTTATATCATATTGCTTGAGTTTATCCCTCTACATCATGTCATCTTGTTTAATGCGTTACTCTGTTCTCATGAACTTAATACTCTAGATGCAGGCAGGAGTCGGTCGATGTGTGGAGTAATAGTAGTAGATGCAGAATCATTTCGGTCTACTTGTCGCGGACGTGATGCCTATATACATGATCATGCCTAGACATTCTCATAACTATGCACTTTTCTATCAATTTCTCGACAGTAATTTGTTCACCCACCGTAATACTTATGCTATCTTGATAAAAGCCACTAGCTAGTGAAACCTATGCCCCCCGGGTCTATCTTTCATCATATAATTTTCCAATCTATTTTACTTTGCAATATTTACTTTCAATCTATATCATAAAAATACCAAAAATATTTATTATCTCTATCAGATCTCACTTTTGCAAGTGGCCGTGAAGGGATTAACAACCCCTTTATCGCGTTGGTTGCAAGGTTCTTATTTATTTGTGTAGGTACGAGGTGACCCGCGTGTAGTCTCCTACTGGATTGATACCTTAGTTCTCAAAAACTGAGGGAAATACTTACGCTGCTTTGCTGCATCACCCTTTCCTCTTTAAGGGAAAACCAACGCATACTCAAGAGGTAGCAAGGCTTACTAGGGACACGATGTTTTGTCTATGTATCCACACATGTATCAAGTTTCCGGTTAATACAATTCTAGCATGAATAATAAACATTTATCATGATATAAGGGAATATAAGTAACAACTTTATTATTGCCTCCAGGGTATATTTCCTTCAGTCTCCCGCTTGCACTAGAGTCAATATCTAGATTACATAGTAATGATTCTAACACCCATGGAGTCTTGGTGCTGATCATGTTTTGCTCATGGAAGAGGCTTAGTCAACGGATGGAGTTGAAGGGTCTCTTGATGTGCTTGGTTCTTTTGTGAAATCTGGATTCCTTCACCAAGGCAATTGCTCAAGTATAGTCACAAAAGATTTTCATTGGACCTGATGCACTAGGTATTACACCTAGATCGGATATGAACTCCTTCATCCAGACTCCTTCATTTGCTGCTTCCGAAGCAGCTATGTACTCTGCTTCACACGTAGATCCTGCCACGACGCTTTTCTTGGAACTGCACCAACTGACAGCTCCACCATTCAATATAAATACGTATCCGGTCTATGAATTAGAGTCATCTAGATCTGTGTCAAAGCTAGCATCGACGTAACCATTTACGATGAGCTATTTGTCACCTCCATAAACGAGAAACATATCCTTAGTCCTTTTCAGGTATTTCAGGATGTTCTTGACCGCTGTCCAGTGATCCACTCCTGGATTACTTTGGTACCTCCCTACTAACCTTATAGCAAGGCACACACCAGGTTTGGTACACAGCATAACATACATGATAGAACCTATGGCTGAGGCATAGGGAATGACTTTCATTTTCTCTCTATCTTCTGTAGTTGTCGGGCATTGAGTCTGACTCAACTTCACACCTTGTAACACAGGCAAGAACCCTTTCTTTGACTAATCCATTTTGAACTTCTTCAAAATCTTATCAAGGTATGTGCTTTGTGAAAGTCCAATTAAGCGCCTTGATCTATCTCTATAGATCTTGATGCCCAATATATAAGCAACTTCACCGAGGTCTTTCATTGAAAAACTCTTATTCAAGTATCCTTTTATGCTATCCAGAAATTCTATATCATTTTCAATCAACAATATGCCATCCACATATAATATTAGAAATGCTATAGAGCTCCTACTAACTTTCTGGTAAATACAGGCTTCTCCAAAAGTCTGTATAAAACCATATGCTTTGATCACCTCATCAAAGTGTATATTCCAACTCTGAGATGCTTGCACCAGTCCATAAATAGATAGCTAGAGCTTGCACACTTTGTTAGCACCTATAGGATCGACAAAACCTTCTGGTTGCATCATATACAACTCTTCTTTAAGAAATCCATTAAGGAATGCAGTTTTGACGTCCATTTGCCAGATATCATGATCATAAAATGCATCAATTGCTAACATGATCCAGACAGACTTAAGCATCGCTACGGGTGAGGAAGTCTCATCATAACAACTCCTTGAACTTATCGAAAACCTTTTGCAACAAGTCGAGCTTTGTAGACGGTAACATTACCATCAGCGTCAGTCTTCTTCTTGAAGATCCATTTATGCTCTATTCTCTACAGTCTCCTTTGGGTATCCTATGAAGACACATTTCTCCGATTTGGGTTTGAGCTTATCAGGATGAAACCTTTTCACATAAGCATCGCAACCCCAAACTTTAAGAAACGATAGCTTAGGTTTCTTGCCAAACCACAGTTCATACGGTGTCGTCTCAACGGATTTAGATGGTGCCCTATTTAACATGAATGCAACCATCTCTAAAGCATAACCCCAAAATGATAGTGGTAAATCGGTAAGAGACATCATAGATTGCACCATATCTAATAAAGTACGATTATGACGCTCGGACACACCATTACGCTGTGGTGTTAGGTGGCATGAGTTGCAAAACTATTCCATATTGTTTCAAATGAAGACCACTCATAACTCAAATATTCACCTCCATGGTCAGATCGTAGAAACTTTATTTTCTTGTTACAATGATTTTCCACTTCACTCTAAAATTCTTTGAACTTTTCAAACGTTTCAGACTTATGTTTCATTAAGTAGATATACCCATATCTGCTCAAATCATATGTGAAAGTCAGAAAATAATGATACCCACCGCGAGCCTCAACACTCATCGGACCGCATACATCAGTATATATTATTTCCAATAAGCCAGTTGCTCACTCCATTGTTCCGGAGAACGGAGTCTTAGAGAATAATTGGTTTGCTACGAAAATTTGGCGATGCCAATATTTGGCAATCCAACATTTGGCAAAATCAGAAGTTGCCAACATTTGGCAACCTTTTGTGAGATTGACAATGAAAATTGGCAAGCAACCAATCTCTAGCCAATATTTGGCACTTGCCAAAATTTGGCATGCCAACTTTTGGCATCAAACCAATTATGCTTTTAGTCATCTTGCCCATGAGGCATGGTTCGCAAGCATCAAGTGATTCCAAAAGCCCATTTGCATGGAGTTTCTTCATGCACTTTACACCAATATGACCTAAACATCAGTGCCACAAATAAGTTGCACTATCATTATTAACTTTGCATCTTTTGGCTTCAATATTATGAATATGTGTATCACTACGATCGAGATTCAACAAAAATTGACCACTCATTAAGGGTGCATGACCATGAAAGATATTACTCATATAAATAGAACAACCATTATTCTCTGATTTAAATGAATAACCGTCTCGCATCAAAAAAGATCCAGATATAATGTTCATGCTCAACGCTGGCACAAAATAACAATTACTCAGGTCTAAAACTAATCCCGAAGGTAGATGTAGAGGTAGCGTGCCGACAGAAATTACATCAACCTTGGAACCATTTCCAACGCACATCGTCACCTCGTCCTTAACCAATCTTCGTTTAATCCGTAGCCCCTGTTTCGAGTTGCAAATATGAGCAATAGAACCAATATCAAATACCCAGGCGCTACTACGAGCATTAGTAAGGTACACATAAATAACATGTATATCAAATATACCTTTCACTTTGCCATCCTTCTTATCTGCCAAATACTTGGGGCAGTTCCGCTTCCAGTTATTAGTCCCTTTGCAGTAGAAGCACTCAGTTTCATGCTTAGGTCCAGACTTGGGATTCTTCCCTTGAGTAGCAACTTGCTTTCTATTCTTCTTAAAGTTCTACTTCTTCCATTTGCCCCTTTTTTTGAAACTAGTGGTCTTGTTAACCATCAACACTAGATGCTCCTTCTTGATTTCTACCTCCGCAGCCTTTAGCATTGCGAAGGGCTCGGGAATTGTCTTCTCCATCCCTTGCATATTATAGTTCATCATGAAGCCTTTATAGCTTGGTGGCAGTGATTGAAGAACTCTGTCAATGACACTATCATCCGGAGGATTAACTCCCAGCTGAGTCAAGTGGTTATGGTACCCAGACATTCCAAGTATGTGTTCACTGACAGAACTGTTCTCCTCCATCTTGCAACTATATAACTTGTTGGAGACTTCATATCTCTCAACTCGGGCATTTGATTGAAATATTAACTTCAACTCTTGGAACATCTCATATGCTCCATGACATTCAAAACATCTTTGAAGTCCCGATTCTAAGCCGTAAAGCATGGCACACTGAACTATCGAGTAGTCGTGAGCTTTAGTTTGCCAAACATTCATAACGTCCGGAATTGCTCCTGGAGTGGGCCTTGCACCTATGATACGTCTCCAACGTATCTATAATTTTTGATTGTTCCATGCTAATTTATTATCAATCTTGATTGTTTTATAATCATTTTATACCATTTTTGGTACTAACCTATTGACATAGTGCTCGGTATTTGGGTTTTGTTTGGCCAACTTGATCTATTTATCTTGCAATGGGAAGAGGTGCTCGGTAGTGGGTTCGATCTTACGGTGCTCGATCCCAGTGACAGAAAGGGAACCGACACCTATGTATCGTTGATACTAAGGATAAAAAGACGAGATCTATATCTACCGCCATATAGACAAACGAATCTTGTCTACATCATGTCATCATTCTTATTGCATTACTCCGTTTTTCATGAACTTAATACACTAGATGCATGCTGGATAGCGGTCGATGTGTGGAGTAATAGTAGTAGATGCAGGCAGGAGTCTTCTACTAATCTTGGACGTGATGCCTATGTAACGATCATTGCCCGGATATCGTCATGAGTATTTGAAGTTGTATCAATTGCTCAACAGTAATTTGTTTACCCACCGCTTGCTATTTTTCTCGAGAGAAGCCACTAGTGAAACCTACGGCCCCCGGGTCTTCTTTCTCATATATTTGCCTTTGCAATCCAATTTTATTTGATTTTATTTTCAGATCTATTAAACCCAAAAATACAAAAATATCTTGCTGCGTTTTATCTTTATTTATTTTATTTCGCGTTCAATCTATCAATCTACTATAGTTTACCTCACATCTGCTTGCCTATCTTGAGGCGCCGTACCCCGAAAGGGATTGACAACCCCTGTAACTCATCGGGTTGTGAGGTGTTGTTGTTTCTGTGCAGGTGGTGTTTACATTGTGTTGCTTGGTTCTCCTACCGGTTCAATACCTTGGTTTCATAACAGAGGGAAATACCTACCATCGCTGTGCTACATCATCCCTCCCTCTCCGGGGAAATACCGACGTAGTTCCAGCTGCCATCAACCTAGCGGTGCTTCCAGGACGTAATTCTTCCATGCAGCAATGAGGATAATCCTCAAGTTACGGACCCAGTCCGTGTAGTTTCTACCATCATCTAACTTAGCTTTCTCTAGGGGTTGGCACACATTTTCGTCTTGACTCTCCAGTAGAAACTTTGGGGCACTCTTTGAAATTCTATATGTTGGTTGAATAGATGAATCTGAGATTGTATGATGCATATCGTATAATCATACCCACGGATACTTGAGGTGACATTGGAGTATCTAGGTGACATTAGGGTTTGTGTTGATATGTGTCTTAAGGTGTTATTTTACTACGAACTCTAGGGCTGTTTGTGACACTTATTGGAATAGCCCAATAGATTGATCGGAAAGAATAACTCTGAGGTGGTTTCGTACCCTACCATAATCTCTTCGTTTATTCTCCGCTATTAGTGACTTTGGAGTGACTCTTTGTTGCATGTTGAGGGATAGTTATATGATCCAATTATGTTATTATTGTTGAGAGAACTTGCACTAGTGAAAGTATGAACCCTAGGCCTTGTTTCCTAGCATTGCAATACCGTTTGTGCTCACTTTTATCACTTGCTACCTTGATGTTTTTATATTTTCCGATTACAAAAACCTATATCTACCATCCATACTGCACTTGTATCACCATCTCTTCGCCGAACTAGTGCACCTATACAATTTACCATTGTATTGGGTGTGTTGGGGACACAAGAGACTCTTTGTTATTTGGTTGCAGGGTTGTTTGAGAGAGACCATCTTCATCCTACGCCTCCCACGGATTGATAAACCTTAGGTCATCCACTTGAGGGAAATTTGCTACTGTCCTACAAACCCCTGCACTTGGAGCCCAACAACGTCTACAAGAAGAAGGTTGTGCAGTAGACATCAAGATCTTTTCTGGCGCCATTGCCGGGGAGGTGAGTGCTTGAAGGTATATCTTTCGATCTTGCAATCGAATCTTTTTGTTTCTTGTTTTAGAAGTAGTCTAGTTTATAAAATAAAACTACAAAAAATGGAATTGAGGGTACCTCATATGCTTCATCTTTTTAATATCTTTCATGAGAATAAGGATTTCGATAATTGTGCTCAATTGCTAGAGGAAGAATGCATTGTTTGGCACTAAATCTTTGAATGATGAGCATGATTGCAATGTTGTTAGTATGAACTCTTTGAATATCCATAGTACTAATGATGATTGCACTAGTCATGATGAAAATGTCTCTTATAAGCATGTCAACTTTTGTGGAGTGCATAGAGTTTGCAAGTACACACCAAATAGGGAAAATAGATTTTGCAAGAGGCATAAGCATTTGGAAAATAAATGGTTGCAAGAAAGGCTAGATGTTTGTGCAGAGAATTTAAACTTTCTTTGCCGTCCTTGTGAACTTTGCAATGAACATGATCATTTCAATACCCAATGCAAATTGTTTCATGATCGTATCGTGTCCAAAAATTGTGATGACTTGATTTCCCTTGCACATCATAATGAACTTAGTTTGCTTTTGAGTTATGAAGAATGAAACGTATAACTAAGGATCTTCCAGAATTTGTCCTTGATAAAGTTCTTGATTTTGACCTAGAAGAAATTTTTATGTATTGTGTGGTGAATTGCATTGTAAATCCTTATATTGCCAATTACAGAAAGAAAAGAAAACAAATAGAGGATGAAGAGAATACTAATGAAAGGGAAGATACTTCCCAATATCCTCCTATTATTTCTTATGATGAATCATGTAACAAGGAGGAGCCTTCTATCCAACCAATCTCATTAATAAGGAGCTAAAAAAGAGGGTTAAACCCACACATGATGTGAAGAAGAAAAAGAAAAGACGGAGAAGCAAAGGTGAAAAGGTATCCCTCGCAAATGATGTTGCTTCTATTACTCATTGTGATGATGATAATTGTTATACTATTGGTGCTATCCATACTATTAATGATGAGAGTGATTATGCTTATGATATGAAAAGGCCCAAGCTTGGGGATGCTATGTTTGATGATAATGACATGTTTGAGAATATATTTGCTGCAATTAATGTTTTCCCAAGCTTGGGGATGCTATTTTTAATGAAGATGATATTTCTAGCCTCCCAAGTTTTGATATGCAAATTTATTATGATGATAGCATGCCTCCTACTTATGATGACTATATTGATGAAAGTGGGTTTGGAAGAGTGTCAACTTTAGGAAGTAATGATATCACTATTTTGGAGGGTGTTGAATCTTATTGTGACAATTATGAAAGTGGATTTGGAGAGTTGATGACTTTATTTAGTAATGATTCCACTATCTTGGAAGAGGTTTCAATCGATTATGATGAGAACAAAGTTGCTACTTATGATGATTATTGTGATGAAACTTATGCTATAAAAAGTAGTGATGATTATATTTATAAAACTTTTCATGATTATGATTACCCTTTTTCTGAACACTACTCTTTTAATATGGAAACAATTTATAGTATTCAAGTTTCTTATGATACTCCCACTATTCCGCGGTAACTTCCTTGAGGGCCGCCTTAGCAGTTTCAGCACGCTGTGTCAGGGCAGTCTTCTCATCAGCCCAAGACTTTTTCTCTGAATTAAAACCGGTCTTCAGTTTCTCTACTTCAGACATGCTCAACTGGAGTTTGGATTCAATTTTCTTTGTTTCAATCTCCTGAGTCGACAACCGGGTCTTGGCCTCAGTCAATTGGGATTCCAGTTCTGCGGTTACAGCCTGTACACAGAATAATGTTGTTAGTTTCATGGCGGATTATAAAGGTAAGTCCCAAGTGCTTTTGCAAGCAATAACACTTGGTACTTGGGGGCTAATGTCTGTCAGCGCAAACTTATTGTCAAAGAAATTAGATTTTTTCAGAAGTCCCAAGTGCTTTGCAAGCAAAACCACTTGACACTTGGGGGCTAATGTCTATCAACACAATCTTCTAGACGAATCGGCTCTTTCTAAAGTCCCAAGTGCTTTGCAAGCAACGACACTTGGCACTTGGGGGCTAATGCACATTGCGTGTTTTCTTTCTAAAGATAAACCGAGTGTGCTATTAAACAATCCCAGCTAACTCATGAAGGTTATACAGTCAAGTTCTGTTCCTTTATACAATAATTAATAAGACCCGCTTATTCCTACTGATTAAACCGGCCCTTGGGGACTACCAACGCATGGTTATGCTATCATTTGAATCCGGTGTATAGCCGGACTTGAAGGGAGTCTAGGACAGAAGCTTGTAAATATTTCAAGTCTACAAATTATTCCAGTGTCTCATAATCAGAAGACTTAGGGGCTGGAAGGATGTATATATAAAACTGGAGGACATACCTCATACTTCTGGTGAAGTTGCTTAACTATTTCAATCTCCAGGTCACGGCTGGAATGCACTTGACTGACATAGCCGGATAATACATCACTAGTACTCAAATGAGCATAGTGGGAGACGTCAAACCTTACTTTTTGTCTTTCCATGGCTTCTTGTTTGGATGAATGTCTTGCTAGTATCGTTGGATTCCCCGGCTCAGTAAATCCGGTGCCAGTAATTACAACATCATCAACATGAATCTCCGGTGGGTTAGTTGAGATTGACGGTTCAATACTTGATGGATCAATAGTGGTTTCGTCAACAAACAGCTCATGCATTTCAGGTTGAGCATTGAGAGGAGGATCTTCTGGTGCTTTAGTTTGTTCTGAGGCAAGAGTCGGCTGCGCCAGTTCAGCGACTTTCGGGTCTTCAGCCGGTTTGGTCACCTTGGTTTTCTTGGGGTTTGCTTGACCACTAAGAAGAATTTAAAGAATCAGTATAAACTATACATGCATAGAGGTGCAAAAAAGGATAATTATCTTTACCCGGGGGCGGTCTTAAAAGCCGGCAGCTGAGTTTGGGAGGAATCACCAGAGGAGGAACGAGCAATCTCCTGCAAAGAATGGAATTATGGTTGAGTGATTTGTAAAAATGACTCATTCATCAAGGTTAATAGGTTAAAGAACCTCATTCTGGCGTTCTCGAGGAGTTTTTGGTAAGCCGGAGGGTAACTCATCATGTCCACTGGTCCGGGTCTGACGGCGGCTCTCATGTTGCTGCTTTTTCAAAAGAAAATGAGGATCTAAATAATCCAAGGGGTGTGAAAACCTTACTTTATGGGTTACCTGCCGAGGTTTCTGCCTTGTCAAAGGTTCTGACTCAGAGGAAATAATACTTACCTCTTCTTCCGCTGCCTTGCTGGCCCCCGTATCATCCTGGTAATAGTCAGTGTCAATAAAGTTGTTAAAAACCAGGCCAAGAGATTCAAGGGCTACCTCCGACTCAGAGACGTCATCCAACTTGAACATGTCATAAGTAGTTGTTTTCTTCTTAGATTTTTTGGTTGTCTACTTGGTGGTTATTGCGGCGGCCCTAGCTTTTTTGGCAGCCTCATGATCATATTTGGCCTTCCAAAACCCAGATTTAGCCTGTAGGAAAATAACATGTTGAAACTCATGCAAAAACTTAACTACTGAAGAAAAATGAGTCAAGGGGATTTACCTCTGGTGCAGGGTTAAGTTTGCAGAACAGATTCAATCCTACTTTACTACAGTCTTCATATTTGCTGTTTACGAGGGTGGTTGACATTTCAACGATGGCTTCTTCAGTCAGACGAAGAGAGCTATGGCATAACGGATTGTCTGCTCTTCCGGTGTAGTTGTACATCAAGTCAGATCGGCGGCTCAGAGGGATGATCCGCCATGTGATCCAACAGCGGATCAAGTCAACCCCAGTTAAGCCGTTTCCTAGCAAGGCTTGAACCCTTTTGATGGTTGGGATGAGTTTCTTACATTCAGCGGCAGAAAGCTTATCAGGGAGTGAATACTTAGCGTCAAGACGCTCAGCGCGATAACCCGGCATTGGTTTTTCATCAGCTGGCGACGTGTCTTTGCAATAAAACCAAGTTTGGTTCCAGTCCTTGGGATGGCTTGGCAAGACTACTAAAGGAAAGACAACATCCCGTCTGCGCTGAATCGAAATTCCACCAAGTTCCAAGCTGGGGCTGTTGGTGTATTCATTCTGGCGGTTCAAATAGAAATACTCTCTGAAGAGTTCAACAGTAGGTTCTTCTTGAAGATAAACCTCGCAGAGAACTTGGAAGTTGCAGATGTTTGATATGGAATTGGGTCCAATGTCTTGTGGATGAAGCTTGAAAAAATGCAGGACCTCTCTGAAGAATTTTGAGCCGGGCGGTGAAAAGCCCCGGTTCATATGATCAGTAAAGACGATAATTTCACCATCTTTTGGCTGAGGCTTTTCTTTGGCTAGGTCAGGGGCACAGTAGGACATGACACTCTTCTCCGGTAAATACCCAATGGTGACAAAATCATTCTGATTGTCCTTAGTAACTGTGGAAGGGACCCAGTTGCAAACTTTCATCGTCTTCGGCGGCATGGCGAAAAAACAAGCTAAAAAGGAAGTAAATTGCCGGTTCAAGTTAATTGGTGGAATCACAGGTTAATGATTGCAATACAGATGTGTAATGGCGGCTTAAATAAGGGCTAATGGTATATGGCTAATTATGTCAGATTCTTTAAGCCGCCATGAGCAGTTAGGTTATTTGAGCCGCCATGTGTGGTTGAGGTTATCTATTGAGCATCATAATTAAAAGCCGGTGGTATGAGCCACCAGGGCTAGGAGGATCAATCAAAACACAGACGTTAACTAAGTGTCACAAAAACAGGTTTCACAGATTGCAATCATTATTTTGGATCAACGGATGCTCAGAAAAGGAAAATATTCTAGGCCTAAAAAAATCAGTACAGAGGAGTTCATAAGTTCTAAAGAGGCCTTTGTACAAGAAAAGGCGATCTACTAGCATCTGAGATGGATGCGAAACAGCTACCGCATGAGTTTCATACTTCTTTTAGATCAAAAGAGGATGCGATGGAGAAGCTACGAAGAATCCATGAGGAACCGTGAAGAACACAGAAGAACTCGCAAACTCTAATGTGGATGTAAGGTGCGGAAAAACAAAGACTTACGGATGTAGATCTACTATGGAGGGTCGCTACCGTTCTCTGGACAAGCTCAGGTTGATGCAGCGGCCGGGGTCGAGGAAGACGAAGTGCGCTGCGGCGGCGGCAGAGCTCGAGCAGCAGTAGGGTCGCGAGAGAAAGAAGAAGGAGAAAAATGTAAGATGGCTTTCCGATCCTATTTATAAGGAAAGGGGCGATAGGAAGGCGCGAAAGACGAGGAGGCCAAAATGATGATTATCCAGCTAATTGGACGCCTCAATTTTCGGAAGGCATTTAAGATAAAGATCTGTTAAGTTGACGTCGTAGTGGGTTTCCAAAATTTCTGGAGATGATGTCATGGAGGGTTACAAGACTTTCACAACAGTGGTAGATGGATTTTTTCTAAGTGTTGGAGATTGACATGAACAAAGTTCAAATCAACCTGGGGCCTAATATTGGGGATATGACTACCAGATATGACCCGCCCAGGAGGGGCCGGGTCAACCACAATGGCGGTTTACCTAAATAAAGCCCAAGAGTATACAAGATGATCGTTCACAGTTAGGCTTATAATAGGCCCAAGCCGAGAGGCGGCTTAAGGCCCGTAAGTATAAACCGCCATGTATGAATAGACTTGTAATGTAAGGCATGTAAGATACGTCACCAAGCCGGACACGTTGTATGAGCCGACCGGGACTCTGTAGGCCGCAGGGTGTCAACCAGTGTATATAAGGGGACGACCTGGTGGCGGCTTAGGACAAGTAACATCAAATCGAGAGCTAGGTCAAGCGGATTCGCTCCCTGGTTATCGAGACATAAGCAATCCCACTCAAAACTGGATCGTAGGCTTTTACCTTCACCGTAAGGGGCCGAACCAGTATAAACCCCGTGTCCTTTGTCCCGATTAACCCCTTCTTGCTTCCTAGTTGCGATGGCTCCACGACTAAGTCCTTTCGCTAGGACATCTGCCGTGACAATTCCACGACATTAAACATGGTGCTCAATGCTATATATTATTTCACAATGATGTATGGCTATCCTATGATGTTGGAGTAGATCCGTTTTGTCCTATGGATTAATTGGTGATCGTGATTGGTTTGAGTTGCATGTTTTATTATTGGTGCTGTCCTATGGTGCTCTCCGTGTCGCGCAAGCATGAGGGATCCCCGCTGTAGGGTTTGCAATATGCTCATGATTTGCTTATGGTGGGTGGCGTGAGTGATAGAAGCACAGACCCGAGTAAGTAGGTTGTTTGTGTATGGGTTAAAGAGGACTTGATGCTTTAATGCTATGGTTGGGTTTTACCTTAATGATCTTTAGTAGTTGAGGATGCTTGCTAGAGTTCCAATCATAAGTGCATATGATCCAAGAAGAGAAAGTATGTTAGCTTATGCCTCTCCCTCAAATAAATGTAACATCCCAAATTCTAAATTTTGGAATGTTATAATAAATAGATAGATTTGACTGATTGTTTGATTGATTGTCTGAAAGTGAGTGAATTCGAAACTTTTTGAAAGTTAAATGAGAGGGAATAAAAGGACTTTCCCAAACTTTCATTTTTGCTTTCTGATCTCCATGAATTCAAATTCTTTTCAAACACAAAACCCCGGAGAGAAGATGACATGACTTCTTCCATTTATTTAAATGACAAGGGGTGTTGAAAATATTTGAATTTCATTTGATAATATTTCCGATTCTGGAACTTTATGCAACTCAATGATTTTCACGAGCGAAGATAAAATGACTTCTTCAAATTATATGAAATATGAGTTGGGAGTTTCAAAGGATCGATTTCAAGTCCTTTTGGAATTAATTTCCAATTTGGATTTATTTGACTTTTATTCAAATTATTTTTCTCTAAAAATAAAATATATGGAAATTGGGGTAACATGATTCCCTACAATAGAAAATTGGAAAAAAAATAATTTGGAATCATTTTGGTATTTTAAAAATGATTTTTTGTTGGATTTTAATAGACCAGTGGCACTCTTTGATTTATCTGAATTTGTGTGGATTTTATTTGAAGTTATAAAAATGTTCATGTCGTAGAAAATCTTTTTCTGAAATTTTTGATATATTATATGCCTATATAATATTTTTAGTTCTTTTGCTTTTATTCTTTTGGAACGAAAATGTTAAAAAAAAATAAAAAAAATCGATCGGTTGGTTATCCAGCGGGCGTTCGCTATTTAGGGTTCAGTAGCGAACGGTTTTTGTCTTATAGGCTTCCGCAGTGAACGTTCGCTATTTAGCCTTTTCTTTTATTTCAGTTTTCGGCCAGGGACCCGTTTGTGAATACTTTATTCACAGATTAGTCCCTGTACTTCAATCTATCACTACTTTTTACTCGTTACTCCAAATCCAACGAAACCATCGCCCACGTCTTCGTTATGAACCCCTCTATCCATTAATCCAACTCAAACATGTTTTTGAAAAGTTTAAAATTTGAATTAGCTCAGATTTGAATTCAAACTTCGTTTGATCATAACTTGAGTTTCGTAGCTCCGTTTGAGTTGATTCTTTTTGCAAATCGAAGCTCTTGACCTAAAAATTCTAATAAGGCCAAATTCACATAATTTTGGTACTGTTAGAAATTGTTTTATGTTGCAAGAGTTATTTGCTTGGTTTTGATGTTTCTGAATCGTCTTTCTTCGTTCTTCCCGATCTTTTGAGTGATTGCTTATGTGTGGTTACTATTGCTTGCTTACGATAGATTGACCGGAGTGTGACAAGTAGAGCTATCAAGAGTTTTGAGTGCGAATCATCTTCATCAATATTGCAGGCAAGTTCACACTTTGATCATATCCTCTTTCATACCCAGTTTTTATTGCATTAGATCAATCCTCTCACATTGCATGATTAGGATCTAATTAAATTGTGGGATGGGAAGTAGATGAGGTAGTACCTATTACCTATTTATTATGAAACCCTTGGGATTTACTTCTACGTTTGCTTATTATGCCATGCTATGCTAGTAGACGTGGATTGGGTGAGTGATATCCATGACAGATGTGAGTTTGTTAATTTTAATGGTTTATCTAAGGTGGCAACTTAAACACACATCTGGGTGGATTGAGGCACCTGATGTCTATCAGGACTTGCCTGTTTTATTTTGGACCGCCACCCAGGCTCAAAGGGATCATAAGATAATTCATGCTAGAAACTTCCGTGTGCAGCCACATGCTACTATGGGCTCTGGCATAGTTGACTAAGTTGTGCAAACTCTTACGGGGTGGACTAGCAGATGTAGGGGTTGTAGGTGGTACGGTCTACCCCACATGTAAGGTGCTAGCGCTTCTGAAAGACTGTGTCTCGGTCATCCGTTTCTCAAACACCATGTAGTGCGAGAAAACAAACGGAGGCGATCGAGTCATGTGGGGAAAAGTGCGCAAACCTCTGCAGAGTGTATAAACTAATCATGATTAGCTGTGTCCCCGGTTATGGACATCTTGAGTATCTAGTTCTTGGATTATTCTGTTGATCTCATCACGTTACTTTAAATGAATATTGTTGGTTTAATGATGTTACTTAATTGGGGTTGAGAATGCTGTCAACCATTCTCAATGTTCAACAACCACCATGATAGTTAAATAAAATTTATTCCTTTGCAGTAGGGAAAAATTGGCTTTACGCAAAAACCTTATAACCATACAGCTTTTCCACCAACCAAATATGCATGTAGTGATAGCCATTGTTCATCATTCTCTATGGTGTGAATTTGCCAGTACATTCAATGTACTGACCCGTTTCGGGCTGCAACGTCTCATGTTGCAGGTTTCTTACGATGAGTAAGTGATACGTTAGGGTTACGTTTCTACACTCAACTTTGCCGTTGGTGTTGATGGGAATCCACAACCTTGTTGCTTCCGCTATTTGGATTGAGGTAATAGTATTTACGTTACTTTATACATGTGATTTACCTCTGTTATAAATCCTTCAAGTACTGTGTGTGTCAGCATACCGATCCAGGGATGACACTTAAGCACAGAGACTTGATCCATTCGGGTCGGGTCGCTACAATAAATTTGCAATAATGATTACCGGTCTAGTTATCGTTTGCCTAGGGACAAATAACTTTCTCGTAACAAAAATCTCTTTACTAAAACTAATTTAGTTGTGTCTTCATCTAAACAGCCCCTACTTTTCATTCACGTGCTCTTTCTTATCTCGCAAACCTATCCAAAAACACCTACAAAGTACTTCTAGTTTCATACTTGTTCTAGATAAATGAACGTTAAGCGTGCGTAGAGTTGTATCGGTGGTCGATAGAACTTGAGGGGTTCGACACTCTGTTAATTTAAAACTAAATGGAATTACTATTTAGGCATTTTCATAAAAAATTGCCCTAGCTAATTTCCTAAAAAAATTGCTAATTTTTTCCTAAAAAAATTCCACACAAATCTAGGGTTCATATGAACACCTAGGGGTCATATGAACATCATCACAACAGCGACATATGAAATTTGCCCTAGCAGAGAGAGAGAGAGAGCGACAGAGAGAGAGAGAGGAGGGTAGGGGAGAGCACAGGGAGAGGCTTACGGTCGGCGGCGAGGGCAGGCTTGAGCTCGGGCGGCGGTGATGAGGTCAAGGGCGGCGGTGGTGAGGTCGAGGGCGGGCTCGGGTGACGGCCGGTGTCGAGGGCGTGCTCGGGCAGGGCGATCAACGGCAGCGATAGAGGAGTGGGGGATAGGGGGAGAGGGGGGAAAGGACTAATACGTCCCCTACGTATCTATAATTTTTGATTGTTCCATGCTATTATATTATATGTTTTGGATGTTTTATGCATTAATATGCTACTTTATATTATTTTTGGGACTAACCTATTAACCTAGAGCCAAGTGCCAGTTTCTATTTTCCCTTCTTTTAGAGTTTCGCAGAAATGGAATACCAAACGGATCCGTCCAAACGGAATAAAACCTTCGCGATGATTTTTCTTGGACCAGAAGACACCCAGGAGGCTTGTAGTGCAAGTCAGAAGAGCCACGAGGAGGCCACAAGGGTGGAGGGCGCGCCCCTGCCTTATTGGCCCCTCGTGACTCCCCTGAGCAAATTCTTTCGCCTATATATTCACATATATGCCAAACCACCAGAAGTATCCACGAAAACACTTTTCCACCACCGCAACATTCTGTACCCATTAGATCCCATCTAGGGGCCTTTTCCGGCATCCCGCTGGAGGGGGATTTGGTCACGGAGGGCTTCTACATCAACTCTATTGCTCTTCCGATGAAGCGTGTGTTGGGAAACGTAGCATGCAATTTCAAAAACTTTCCTATGCTCACGCAAGATCTATCTAGGAGATATAGCAACGAGAGGGGGAGAGTGTGTCCACGTACCCTCGTAGGCTGAAAGCGGAAGCATTTGACAACGCGGTTGATGTAGTCGAACTTCTTCTCGTTCTGACTGATCAGGCACCGAACATACGTCACCTCCGAGTTCTGCACATGTTCAGCTCAATGACGTCCCTCGAACTCTTGATCCAGCAAAGTGTCGAGGGAGAGTTTCGTCAACACGACGGCGTGGTGACGGTGATGGTGAAGTGATCCGCGCAGGGCTTCGCCTAAGCACTACGTGAATATGACCGGAGGCATAAACTGTGGAGGGGGGCGCCGCACACGGCTAACAATGTTTGTTGTGTGTTGTAGGCGCCCCCTCCCCACATATATATAGGTGGGAGGGGGAGGGGGACAGCCATGGGGCGCCCCAAGTAGGAGGAATCCTACTTGGGGGCCTTGTCCAATTCGCCCCCCTTACCATGTTTTCGGGAGAATGAAGGAAATGGGAGAGGAGGGAAGGAAGGGGGAGGCCGAATTGCCTCCCCTTCCTTCTCTCTTCCCCCTTTACCTTCCCCTTCCTATTCGGCCAGCAAAGGGGGCGCAGCAGCCCATGCTGGCTGCTGCGTTTCCCCTCTTGGTCCAATAGGCCCATATAGTTTGCCGGGGGTAGCCCGGAACCCCTTCCTGTGACCCGATACATACCCAGTACCCCCGAAACACTTCCGATGTCCAAATACTATCATCCTATACATGAATCTTTACCTCTCGACCATTTCGATACTCCTCGTCATGTCCGTGATATCGTCCGGGACTCCGAACAATATTCAGTCACCAAATCACATAACTCATATAATACAAATCGTCATCGAACGTTAAGCGTGCGGACCCTACGGGTTCGAAAACTATGTATACATGACCGAGACACCTCTCCGGTCAATAACCATTAGCGAAACCTGGATGCTCATATTGGCTCCCACATATTCTATGAAGATCTTTATCGATCAGACAATTATGACAACATACATTATTTCCTTTGTCATCAGTATGTTACTTGCCCGAGATTCGATCGTCGGTATCTCCATACCTAGTTCAATCTCATTACCGACAAGTCTCTTTACTCGTTACGTAATGCATCATCCCGCAACTAACTCATTAGTCACATTGCTTGCAAGGCTTATTATGATGTGCATTACCGAGAGGGCCCAGAGATACCTCTCCGATACTCGGAGTGACAAATCCTAATCTCGATCTATGCCAACCCAACAAACACCTTCGAAGATACCTGTAGGGCTTCTTTATAATTGATACGTCTCCGTCGTATCTATAATTTTTGATTGTTCCATGCCAATATTCTACAACTTTTACATACTTTTGGCAACTTTCTATACTATTTTTGGGGAGTAACATATTGATCCAGTGCCCAGTGCCAGTTCCTGTTTGTTGCATGTTTTTTGTTTCACAGAAAATCCATATCAAACGGAGCCCAAACAGGATAAAAACTGACAGAGATTTTTTTGGAATATATTTGATTTTTGGGAAGAAGAATCAACGTGAGACGATGCCCGAGGGGGCCAGGAGGTAGGGGGCCCGCCCCTGACCCTCGTGGCCACACCGTAAGGCTGTTGGTGCCCTTCTTTCGCCGCAAGAAAGCCAATATCCGGATAGAAATCATGTTAAAATTTCAGCCCAATCGGAGTTACGGATCTCCGGGAATATAAGAAACGGTGAAAGGCCAGAATCTGGAATGTAGAAACAGAGAGACAGATCCAATCTCGGAGGGGCTCTCGCCCCTCCGCCGCCATGGAAGCCATGGACCAGGGGATAAACCCTTCTCCCATCTAGGGGGAAGGTCAAGGAAGAAGAAGAAGGAGGGGGGCCCTCTCCCTCTCTCTCCCGGTGGCGCCGGAACGCCGCCGGGGCCATCATCGTGTGACGTCGATCTACACCAACA
This sequence comes from Triticum urartu, assembly GCF_056163025.1. NCBI lineage: Eukaryota > Viridiplantae > Streptophyta > Magnoliopsida > Poales > Poaceae > Triticum > Triticum urartu. The sequence goes on along the minus strand of NC_141876.1, from coordinate 8,530,256 downwards.
CCTCCGTCATCTTCAACAACATCTTCATCACCTTCCCCCATCTATCTACAACGGGCCACTCTCCCGCAACCCGCTGTACCCTCTACTTGAACATGGTGTTTTATGCTTCATATTATTATCCAATGATGTGTTGCCATCCTATGATGCCTGAGTAGATTTTCGTTGTCCTATCGGTAATTGGTGAATTGCTATGATTGATTTAATTTGCTTGTGGTTATGTTGATGTCCTTTGGTGCCCATCATATGAGCGCGTGCGTGGATTACACCATAGGGTTAGTTGTATGTTGATTGGACTATGTATTGGAGGGCAAGAGTGACAGAAGCTTCAACCTAGCATATAAATTGATGCGTACGGGATTGAAGGGGGACCAATATATCTTAATGCTATGGTTGGGTTTTACCTTAATGAACATTAGTAGTTGTGGATGCTTGCTAATAGTTCCAATCGTAAGGGCATAGAATTCCAAGTCAGGGATGACATGCTAGCAGTGACCTCTCTCACATAAGTGCATAGAATTCCAAGTCTAGTAAAGTAGTCAATTGCTTAGGGACAATTTCGCAACTCCTACCACCACTTTTCCACACTCACTATACTAACTTTATTGCTTCTTTACTTAAAACAGCCCCTAGTTTTATTTACGTGCTCTTTTTATTCTTGCAAACCTATCCAACAACACCTACAAAGTACTTCTAGTTTTATACTTGTTCTAGGTAAAGCGAACGTCAAGCGTGCGTAGAGTTGTATCAGTGGTCGATAAAACTTGAGGGAATATTTGTTCTACCTTTAGCTCCTCGTTGGTTTCGACACTCTTACTTATCAAAAGAGGATACAATTGATCCCCTATACTTGTGGGTTATCAATAATCACCTAGTTATGTTGTGACATTTAATAGCACACAAGGTATTCCTCCTGTATCTGGGAGTTGCATAATCTCATAGTCAAAGGAATATGTACAAGTCATGAAGAAAGCAGTAGCAATAAAACTTAATGATCATTATGCTAAGCTAACAGATGGGTCCTGTCCATCACACCATTCTCCTAATGATGTGATCCCATTAATCAAATGACAACACATGTCTATTGTTAGGAAAGTTAACCATCTTTGATCGACGAGCTAGTCTAGTAGAGGCTTGATACTTCTCCAACGTATCTATAATTTTTGATTGTTCCATGCAACTATATTATATGTTTTGGATGTTTAATGGGCTTTATTATACACTTTTATATTATTTTTGGGACTAACCTACTAACCCAAGGCCCAGTCCAAATTGCTGTTTTTTTCCTATTCCAGTGTTTCATAGAAAAGGAATATCAAACGGAATCCAAACGGAATGAAACCTTCAGGAGAGTTATTTTTGGAACAAACATGATCCAGGGGACTTGGAGTGGACGTCAAGCAACAAGCGAGGAGGCCACGAGGCAGGGAGGCGCGCCTGCCCCCCTAGGCGTGCCCCCCACCCTCGTGGTCCTCTCACAGCTACACCGACCTACTTCTTCCTCCTATATATACCCATATACCCCGAAAACATCCAGGAGCACCACGAAACCCTATTTCCACTACTGCAACCTTCTGTACCCAAGAGATCCCATCTTGAGGCCTTTTCCGGAGCTCCGCCGGAGGGGGAACCGATCACGGAGGGCTTCTACATCAACACCATAGCCTCTCCGATGATGTGTGAGTAGTTTACCACAGACCTTCGGGTCCATAGTTATTAGCTAGATGGCTTCTTCTCTCTCTCTTTGGATCTCAATACAAAGTTCTCCTCGATCTTCTTGGAGATCTATTCGATGTAATTCTTTTTTGTGGTGTGTTTGTCGAGATCTGATGAATTGTGGGTTTATGATCAAGATTATCTATGAACAATATTTGATTCTTCTCTGAAATCTTTTATGTATGATTTGTTATCTTTGCAAGTCTCTTCGAATTACCAGTTTGGTTTGGCCTACTAGATTGATCTTTCTTGCAATGGGAGAAGTTCTTAGCTTTGGGTTCAATCTTGCGGTGTCCTTTCGCAGTGATAGTAGGGGCAGCAAGGCACATATTGTATTGTTGCCATCGAGGATAAAAAGATGGGGTTTATATCATATTGCTTGAGTTTATCCCTCTACATCATGTCATCTTGTTTAATGCGTTACTCTGTTCTCATGAACTTAATACTCTAGATGCAGGCAGGAGTCGGTCGATGTGTGGAGTAATAGTAGTAGATGCAGAATCATTTCGGTCTACTTGTCGCGGACGTGATGCCTATATACATGATCATGCCTAGACATTCTCATAACTATGCACTTTTCTATCAATTTCTCGACAGTAATTTGTTCACCCACCGTAATACTTATGCTATCTTGATAAAAGCCACTAGCTAGTGAAACCTATGCCCCCCGGGTCTATCTTTCATCATATAATTTTCCAATCTATTTTACTTTGCAATATTTACTTTCAATCTATATCATAAAAATACCAAAAATATTTATTATCTCTATCAGATCTCACTTTTGCAAGTGGCCGTGAAGGGATTAACAACCCCTTTATCGCGTTGGTTGCAAGGTTCTTATTTATTTGTGTAGGTACGAGGTGACCCGCGTGTAGTCTCCTACTGGATTGATACCTTAGTTCTCAAAAACTGAGGGAAATACTTACGCTGCTTTGCTGCATCACCCTTTCCTCTTTAAGGGAAAACCAACGCATACTCAAGAGGTAGCAAGGCTTACTAGGGACACGATGTTTTGTCTATGTATCCACACATGTATCAAGTTTTCGGTTAATACAATTCTAGCATGAATAATAAACATTTATCATGATATAAGGGAATATAAGTAACAACTTTATTATTGCCTCCAGGGTATATTTCCTTCAGTCTCCCGCTTGCACTAGAGTCAATATCTAGATTACATAGTAATGATTCTAACACCCATGGAGTCTTGGTGCTGATCATGTTTTGCTCATGGAAGAGGCTTAGTCAACGGATGGAGTTGAAGGGTCTCTTGATGTGCTTGGTTCTTTTGTGAAATCTGGATTCCTTCACCAAGGCAATTGCTCAAGTATAGTCACAAAAGATTTTCATTGGACCTGATGCACTAGGTATTACACCTAGATCGGATATGAACTCCTTCATCCAGACTCCTTCATTTGCTGCTTCCGAAGCAGCTATGTACTCTGCTTCACACGTAGATCCTGCCACGACGCTTTTCTTGGAACTGCACCAACTGACAGCTCCACCATTCAATATAAATACGTATCCGGTCTATGAATTAGAGTCATCTAGATCTGTGTCAAAGCTAGCATCGACGTAACCATTTACGATGAGCTATTTGTCACCTCCATAAACGAGAAACATATCCTTAGTCCTTTTCAGGTATTTCAGGATGTTCTTGACCGCTGTCCAGTGATCCACTCCTGGATTACTTTGGTACCTCCCTACTAACCTTATAGCAAGGCACACACCAGGTTTGGTACACAGCATAACATACATGATAGAACCTATGGCTGAGGCATAGGGAATGACTTTCATTTTCTCTCTATCTTCTGTAGTTGTCGGGCATTGAGTCTGACTCAACTTCACACCTTGTAACACAGGCAAGAACCCTTTCTTTGACTAATCCATTTTGAACTTCTTCAAAATCTTATCAAGGTATGTGCTTTGTGAAAGTCTAATTAAGCGCCTTGATCTATCTCTATAGATCTTGATGCCCAATATATAAGCAACTTCACCGAGGTCTTTCATTGAAAAACTCTTATTCAAGTATCCTTTTATGCTATCCAGAAATTCTATATCATTTTCAATCAACAATATGCCATCCACATATAATATTAGAAATGCTATAGAGCTCCCACTAACTTTCTGGTAAATACAGGCTTCTCCAAAAGTCTGTATAAAACCATATGCTTTGATCACCTCATCAAAGTGTATATTCCAACTCTGAGATGCTTGCACCAGTCCATAAATAGATAGCTAGAACTTGCACACTTTGTTAGCACCTATAGGATCGACAAAACCTTCTGGTTGCATCATATACAACTCTTCTTTAAGAAATCCATTAAGGAATGCAGTTTTGACGTCCATTTGCCAGATATCATGATCATAAAATGCATCAATTGCTAACATGATCCAGACAGACTTAAGCATCGCTACGGGTGAGGAAGTCTCATCATAACAACTCCTTGAACTTATCAAAAACCTTTTGCAACAAGTCGAGCTTTGTAGACGGTAACATTACCATCAGCGTCAGTCTTCTTCTTGAAGATCCATTTATGCTCTATTCTCTACAGTCTCCTTTGGGTATCCTATGAAGACACATTTCTCCGATTTGGGTTTGAGCTTATCAGGATGAAACCTTTTCACATAAGCATCGCAACCCCAAACTTTAAGAAACGATAGCTTAGGTTTCTTGCCAAACCACAGTTCATACGGTGTCGTCTCAACGGATTTAGATGGTGCCCTATTTAACATGAATGCAACCATCTCTAAAGCATAACCCCAAAATGATAGTGGTAAATCGGTAAGAGACATCATAGATTGCACCATATCTAATAAAGTACGATTATGACGCTCGGACACACCATTACGCTGTGGTGTTAGGTGGCATGAGTTGCAAAACTATTCCATATTGTTTCAAATGAAGACCACTCATAACTCAAATATTCACCTCCATGGTCAGATCGTAGAAACTTTATTTTCTTGTTACAATGATTTTCCACTTCACTCTAAAATTCTTTGAACTTTTCAAACGTTTCAGACTTATGTTTCATTAAGTAGATATACCCATATCTGCTCAAATCATATGTGAAAGTCAGAAAATAATGATACCCACCGCGAGCCTCAACACTCATCGGACCGCATACATCAGTATATATTATTTCCAATAAGCCAGTTGCTCACTCCATTGTTCCGGAGAACGGAGTCTTAGAGAATAATTGGTTTGCTACGAAAATTTGGCGATGCCAATATTTGGCAATCCAACATTTGGCAAAATCAGAAGTTGCCAACATTTGGCAACCTTTTGTGAGATTGACAATGAAAATTGGCAAGCAACCAATCTCTAGCCAATATTTGGCACTTGCCAAAATTTGGCATGCCAACTTTTGGCATCAAACCAATTATGCTTTTAGTCATCTTGCCCATGAGGCATGGTTCGCAAGCATCAAGTGATTCCAAAAGCCCATTTGCATGGAGTTTCTTCATGCACTTTACACCAATATGACCTAAACATCAGTGCCACAAATAAGTTGCACTATCATTATTAACTTTGCATCTTTTGGCTTCAATATTATGAATATGTGTATCACTACGATCGAGATTCAACAAAAATTGACCACTCATTAAGGGTGCATGACCATGAAAGATATTACTCATATAAATAGAACAACCATTATTCTCTGATTTAAATGAATAACCGTCTCGCATCAAAAAAGATCCAGATATAATGTTCATGCTCAACGCTGGCACAAAATAACAATTACTCAGGTCTAAAACTAATCCCGAAGGTAGATGTAGAGGTAGCGTGCCGACAGAAATTACATCAACCTTGGAACCATTTCCAACGCACATCGTCACCTCGTCCTTAACCAATCTTCGTTTAATCCGTAGCCCCTGTTTCGAGTTGCAAATATGAGCAATAGAACCAATATCAAATACCCAGGCGCTACTACGAGCATTAGTAAGGTACACATAAATAACATGTATATCAAATATACCTTTCACTTTGCCATCCTTCTTATCTGCCAAATACTTGGGGCAGTTCCGCTTCCAGTTATTAGTCCCTTTGCAGTAGAAGCACTCAGTTTCATGCTTAGGTCCAGACTTGGGATTCTTCCCTTGAGTAGCAACTTGCTTTCTATTCTTCTTAAAGTTCTAATTCTTCCATTTGCCCCTTTTTTTGAAACTAGTGGTCTTGTTAACCATCAACACTAGATGCTCCTTCTTGATTTCTACCTCCGCAGCCTTTAGCATTGCGAAGGGCTCGGGAATTGTCTTCTCCATCCCTTGCATATTATAGTTCATCATGAAGCCTTTATAGCTTGGTGGCAGTGATTGAAGAACTTTGTCAATGACACTATCATCCGGAGGATTAACTCCCAGCTGAGTCAAGTGGTTATGGTACCCAGACATTCCGAGTATGTGTTCACTGACAGAACTGTTCTCCTCCATCTTGCAACTATATAACTTGTTGGAGACTTCATATCTCTCAACTCGGGCATTTGATTGAAATATTAACTTCAACTCTTGGAACATCTCATATGCTCCATGACATTCAAAACATCTTTGAAGTCCCGATTCTAAGCCGTAAAGCATGGCACACTGAACTATCGAGTAGTCGTGAGCTTTAGTTTGCCAAACATTCATAACGTCCGGAATTGCTCCTGGAGTGGGCCTTGCACCTATGATACGTCTCCAACGTATCTATAATTTTTGATTGTTCCATGCTAATTTATTATCAATCTTGATTGTTTTATAATCATTTTATACCATTTTTGGTACTAACCTATTGACATAGTGCTCGGTATTTGGGTTTTGTTTGGCCAACTTGATCTATTTATCTTGCAATGGGAAGAGGTGCTCGGTAGTGGGTTCGATCTTACGGTGCTCGATCCCAGTGACAGAAAGGGAACCGACACCTATGTATCGTTGATACTAAGGATAAAAATACGAGATCTATATCTACCGCCATATAGACAAACGAATCTTGTCTACATCATGTCATCATTCTTATTGCATTACTCCGTTTTTCATGAACTTAATACACTAGATGCATGCTGGATAGCGGTCGATGTGTGGAGTAATAGTAGTAGATGCAGGCAGGAGTCTTCTACTAATCTTGGACGTGATGCCTATGTAACGATCATTGCCCGGATATCGTCATGAGTATTTGAAGTTGTATCAATTGCTCAACAGTAATTTGTTTACCCACCGCTTGCTATTTTTCTCGAGAGAAGCCACTAGTGAAACCTACGGCCCCCGGGTCTTCTTTCTCATATATTTGCCTTTGCAATCCAATTTTATTTGATTTTATTTTCAGATCTATTAAACCCAAAAATACAAAAATATCTTGCTGCGTTTTATCTTTATTTATTTTATTTCGCGTTCAATCTATCAATCTACTATAGTTTACCTCACATCTGCTTGCCTATCTTGAGGCGCCGTACCCCGAAAGGGATTGACAACCCCTGTAACTCATCGGGTTGTGAGGTGTTGTTGTTTCTGTGCAGGTGGTGTTTACATTGTGTTGCTTGGTTCTCCTACCGGTTCAATACCTTGGTTTCATAACAGAGGGAAATACCTACCATCGCTGTGCTACATCATCCCTCCCTCTCCGGGGAAATACCGACGTAGTTCCAGCTGCCATCAACCTAGCGGTGCTTCCAGGACGTAATTCTTCCATGCAGCAATGAGGATAATCCTCAAGTTACGGACCCAGTCCGTGTAGTTTCTACCATCATCTAACTTAGCTTTCTCTAGGGGTTGGCACACATTTTCGTCTTGACTCTCCAGTAGAAACTTTGGGGCACTCTTTGAAATTCTATATGTTGGTTGAATAGATGAATCTGAGATTGTATGATGCATATCGTATAATCATACCCACGGATACTTGAGGTGACATTGGAGTATCTAGGTGACATTAGGGTTTGTGTTGATATGTGTCTTAAGGTGTTATTTTACTACGAACTCTAGGGCTGTTTGTGACACTTATTGGAATAGCCCAATAGATTGATCGGAAAGAATAACTCTGAGGTGGTTTCGTACCCTACCATAATCTCTTCGTTTATTCTCCGCTATTAGTGACTTTGGAGTGACTCTTTGTTGCATGTTGAGGGATAGTTATATGATCCAATTATGTTATTATTGTTGAGAGAACTTGCACTAGTGAAAGTATGAACCCTAGGCCTTGTTTCCTAGCATTGCAATACCGTTTGTGCTCACTTTTATCACTTGCTACCTTGATGTTTTTATATTTTCCGATTACAAAAACCTATATCTACCATCCATACTGCACTTGTATCACCATCTCTTCGCCGAACTAGTGCACCTATACAATTTACCATTGTATTGGGTGTGTTGGGGACACAAGAGACTCTTTGTTATTTGGTTGCAGGGTTGTTTGAGAGAGACCATCTTCATCCTACGCCTCCCACGGATTGATAAACCTTAGGTCATCCACTTGAGGGAAATTTGCTACTGTCCTACAAACCCCTGCACTTGGAGCCCAACAACGTCTACAAGAAGAAGGTTGTGCAGTAGACATCAAGATCTTTTCTGGCGCCGTTGCCGGGGAGGTGAGTGCTTGAAGGTATATCTTTCGATCTTGCAATCGAATCTTTTTGTTTCTTGTTTTAGAAGTAGTCTAGTTTATAAAATAAAACTACAAAAAATGGAATTGAGGGTACCTCATATGCTTCATCTTTTTAATATCTTTCATGAGAATAAGGATTTCGATAATTGTGCTCAATTGCTAGAGGAAGAATGCATTGTTTGGCACTAAATCTTTGAATGATGAGCATGATTGCAATGTTGTTAGTATGAACTCTTTGAATATCCATAGTACTAATGATGATTGCACTAGTCATGATGAAAATGTCTCTTATAAGCATGTCAACTTTTGTGGAGTGCATAGAGTTTGCAAGTACACACCAAATAGGGAAAATAGATTTTGCAAGAGGCATAAGCATTTGGAAAATAAATGGTTGCAAGAAAGGCTAGATGTTTGTGCTGAGAATTTAAACTTTCTTTGCCGTCCTTGTGAACTTTGCAATGAACATGATCATTTCAATACCCAATGCAAATTGTTTCATGATCGTATCGTGTCCAAAAATTGTGATGACTTGATTTCCCTTGCACATCATAATGAACTTAGTTTGCTTTTGAGTTATGAAGAATGAAACGTATAACTAAGGATCTTCCAGAATTTGTCCTTGATAAAGTTCTTGATTTTGACCTAGAAGAAATTTTTATGTATTGTGTGGTGAATTGCATTGTAAATCCTTATATTGCCAATTACAGAAAGAAAAGAAAACAAATAGAGGATGAAGAGAATACTAATGAAAGGGAAGATACTTCCCAATATCCTCCTATTATTTCTTATGATGAATCATGTAACAAGGAGGAGCCTTCTATCCAACCAATCTCATTAATAAGGAGCTAAAAAAGAGGGTTAAACCCACACATGATGTGAAGAAGAAAAAGAAAAGACGGAGAAGCAAAGGTGAAAAGGTATCCCTCCCAAATGATGTTGCTTCTATTACTCATTGTGATGATGATAATTGTTATACTATTGGTGCTATCCATACTATTAATGATGAGAGTGATTATGCTTATGATATGAAAAGGCCCAAGCTTGGGGATGCTATGTTTGATGATAATGACATGTTTGAGAATATATTTGCTGCAATTAATGTTTTCCCAAGCTTGGGGATGCTATTTTTAATGAAGATGATATTTCTAGCCTCCCAAGTTTTGATATGCAAATTTATTATGATGATAGCATGCCTCCTACTTATGATGACTATATTGATGAAAGTGGGTTTGGAAGAGTGTCAACTTTAGGAAGTAATGATATCACTATTTTGGAGGGTGTTGAATCTTATTGTGACAATTATGAAAGTGGATTTGGAGAGTTGATGACTTTATTTAGTAATGATTCCACTATCTTGGAAGAGGTTTCAATCGATTATGATGAGAACAAAGTTGCTACTTATGATGATTATTGTGATGAAACTTATGCTATAAAAATTAGTGATGATTATATTTATAAAACTTTTCATGATTATGATTACCCTTTTTCTGAACACTACTCTTTTAATATGGAAACAATTTATAGTATTCAAGTTTCTTATGATACTCCCACTATTCCGCGGTAACTTCCTTGAGGGCCGCCTTAGCAGTTTCAGCACGCTGTGTCAGGGCAGTCTTCTCATCAGCCCAAGACTTTTTCTCTGAATTAAAACCGGTCTTCAGTTTCTCTACTTCAGACATGCTCAACTGGAGTTTGGATTCAATTTTCTTTGTTTCAATCTCCTGAGTCGACAACCGGGTCTTGGCCTCAGTCAATTGGGATTCCAGTTCTGCGGTTACAGCCTGTACACAGAATAATGTTGTTAGTTTCATGGCGGATTATAAAGGTAAGTCCCAAGTGCTTTTGCAAGCAATAACACTTGGTACTTGGGGGCTAATGTCTGTCAGCGCAAACTTATTGTCAAAGAAATTAGATTTTTTCAGAAGTCCCAAGTGCTTTGCAAGCAAAACCACTTGACACTTGGGGGCTAATGTCTATCAACACAATCTTCTAGACGAATCGGCTCTTTCTAAAGTCCCAAGTGCTTTGCAAGCAACGACACTTGGCACTTGGGGGCTAATGCACATTGCGTGTTTTCTTTCTAAAGATAAACCGAGTGTGCTATTAAACAATCCCAGCTAACTCATGAAGGTTATACAGTCAAGTTCTGTTCCTTTATACAATAATTAATAGGACCCGCTTATTCCTACTGATTAAACCGGCCCTTGGGGACTACCAACGCATGGTTATGCTATCATTTGAATCCGGTGTATAGCCGGACTTGAAGGGAGTCTAGGACAGAAGCTTGTAAATATTTCAAGTCTACAAATTATTCCAGTGTCTCATAATCAGAAGACTTAGGGGCTGGAAGGATGTATATATAAAACTGGAGGACATACCTCATACTTCTGGTGAAGTTGCTTAACTATTTCAATCTCCAGGTCACGGCTGGAATGCACTTGACTGACATAGCCGGATAATACATCACTAGTACTCAAATGAGCATAGTGGGAGACGTCAAACCTTACTTTTTGTCTTTCCATGGCTTCTTGTTTGGATGAATGTCTTGCTAGTATCGTTGGATTCCCCGGCTCAGTAAATCCGGTGCCAGTAATTACAACATCATCAACATGAATCTCCGGTGGGTTAGTTGAGATTGACGGTTCAATACTTGATGGATCAATAGTGGTTTCGTCAACAAACAGCTCATGCATTTCAGGTTGAGCATTGAGAGGAGGATCTTCTGGTGCTTTAGTTTGTTCTGAGGCAAGAGTCGGCTGCGCCAGTTCAGCGACTTTCGGGTCTTCAGCCGGTTTGGTCACCTTGGTTTTCTTGGGGTTTGCTTGACCACTAAGAAGAATTTAAAGAATCAATATAAACTATACATGCATAGAGGTGCAAAAAAGGATAATTATCTTTACCCGGGGGCGGTCTTAAAAGCCGGCAGCTGAGTTTGGGAGGAATCACCAGAGGAGGAACGAGCAATCTCCTGCAAAGAATGGAATTATGGTTGAGTGATTTGTAAAAATGACTCATTCATCAAGGTTAAGAGGTTAAAGAACCTCATTCTGGCGTTCTCGAGGAGTTTTTGGTAAGCCGGAGGGTAACTCATCATGTCCACTGGTCCGGGTCTGACGGCGGCTCTCATGTTGCTGCTTTTTCAAAAGAAAATGAGGATCTAAATAATCCAAGGGGTGTGAAAACCTTACTTTATGGGTTACCCGCCGAGGTTTCTGCCTTGTCAAAGGTTCTGACTCAGAGGAAATAATACTTACCTCTTCTTCCGCTGCCTTGCTGGCCCCCGTATCATCCTGGTAATAGTCAGTGTCAATAAAGTTGTTAAAAACCAGGCCAAGAGATTCAAGGGCTACCTCCGACTCAGAGACGTCATCCAACTTGAACATGTCATAAGTAGTTGTTTTCTTCTTAGATTTTTTGGTTGTCTACTTGGTGGTTATTGCGGCGGCCCTAGCTTTTTTGGCAGCCTCATGATCATATTTGGCCTTCCAAAACCCAGATTTAGCCTGTAGGAAAATAACATGTTGAAACTCATGCAAAAACTTAACTACTGAAGAAAAATGAGTCAAGGGGATTTACCTCTGGTGCAGGGTTAAGTTTGCAGAACAGATTCAATCCTACTTTACTACAGTCTTCATATTTGCTGTTTACGAGGGTGGTTGACATTTCAACGATGGCTTCTTCAGTCAGACGAAGAGAGCTATGGCATAACGGATTGTCTGCTCTTCCGGTGTAGTTGTACATCAAGTCAGATCGGCGGCTCAGAGGGATGATCCGCCATGTGATCCAACAGCGGATCAAGTCAACCCCAGTTAAGCCGTTTCCTAGCAAGGCTTGAACCCTTTTGATGGTTGGGATGAGTTTCTTACATTCAGCGGCAGAAAGCTTATCAGGGAGTGAATACTTAGCGTCAAGACGCTCAGCGCGATAACCCGGCATTGGTTTTTCATCAGCTGGCGACGTGTCTTTGCAATAAAACCAAGTTTGGTTCCAGTCCTTGGGATGGCTTGGCAAGACTACTAAAGGAAAGACAACATCCCGTCTGCGCTGAATCGAAATTCCACCAAGTTCCAAGCTGGGGCTGTTGGTGTATTCATTCTGGCGGTTCAAATAGAAATACTCTCTGAAGAGTTCAACAGTAGGTTCTTCTTGAAGATAAACCTCGCAGAGAACTTGGAAGTTGCAGATGTTTGATATGGAATTGGGTCCAATGTCTTGTGGATGAAGCTTGAAAAAATGCAGGACCTCTCTGAAGAATTTTGAGCCGGGCGGTGAAAAGCCCCGGTTCATATGATCAGTAAAGACGATAATTTCACCATCTTTTGGCTGAGGCTTTTCTTCGGCTGGGTCAGGGGCACAGTAGGACATGACACTCTTCTCCGGTAAATACCCAATGGTGACAAAATCATTCTGATTGTCCTTAGTAACTGTGGAAGGGACCCAGTTGCCAACTTTCATCGTCTTCGGCGGCATGGCGAAAAAACAAGCTAAAAAGGAAGTAAATTGCCGGTTCAAGTTAATTGGTGGAATCACAGGTTAATGATTGCAATACAGATGTGTAATGGCGGCTTAAATAAGGGCTAATGGTATATGGCTAATTATGTCAGATTCTTTAAGCCGCCATGAGCAGTTAGGTTATTTGAGCCGCCATGTGTGGTTGAGGTTATCTATTGAGCATCATAATTAAAAGCCGGTGGTATGAGCCGCCATGGCTAGGAGGATCAATCAAAACACAGACGTTAACTAAGTGTCACAAAAACAGGTTTCACAGATTGCAATCATTATTTTGGATCAACGGATGCTCAGAAAAGGAAAGTATTCTAGGCCTAAAAAAATCAGTACAGAGGAGTTCATAAGTTCTAAAGAGGCCTTTGTACAAGAAAAGGCGATCTACTAGCATCTGAGATGGATGCGAAACAGCTACCGCATGAGTTTCATACTTCTTTTAGATCAAAAGAGGATGCGATGGAGAAGCTACGAAGAATCCATGAGGAACCGTGAAGAACACAGAAGAACTCGCAAACTCTAATGTGGATCTAAGGTGCGGAAAAACAAAGACTTACGGATGTAGATCTACTACGGAGGGTCGCCGCCGTTCTCTGGACAAGCTCAGGTTGATGCAGCGGCCGGGGTCGAGGAAGACGAAGTGCGCTGCGGCGGCGGCAGAGCTCGAGCAGCAGTAGGGTCGCGAGAGAAAGAAGAAGGAGAAAAATGTAAGATGGCTTTCCGATCCTATTTATAAGGAAAGGGGCGATAGGAAGGCGCGAAAGACGAGGAGGCCAAAATGATGATTATCCAGCTAATTGGACGCCTCAATTTTCGGAAGGCATTTAAGATAAAGATCTGTTAAGTTGACGTCGTAGTGGGTTTCCAAAATTTCTGGAGATGATGTCATGGAGGGTTACAAGACTTTCACAACAGTGGTAGATGGATTTTTTCTAAGTGTTGGAGATTGACATGAACAAAGTTCAAATCAACCTGGGGCCTAATATTGGGGATATGACTACCAGATATGACCCGCCCAGGAGGGGCCGGGTCAACCACAATGGCGGTTTACCTAAATAAAGCCCAAGAGTATACAAGATGACGGTTCACAGTTAGGCTTATAATAGGCCCAAGCCGACAGGCGGCTTAAGGCCCGTAAGTATAAACCGCCATGTATGAATAGACTTGTAATGTAAGGCATGTAAGATACGTCACCGAGCCGGACACGTTGTATGAGCCGACCGGGACTCTGTAGGCCGCAGGGTGTCAACCAGTGTATATAAGGGGACGACCTGGTGGCGGCTTAGGACAAGTAACATCAAATCGAGAGCTAGGTCAAGCCCTGGTTATCGAGACATAAGCAATCCCACTCAAAACTGGATCGTAGGCTTTTACCTTCACCGTAAGGGGCCGAACCAGTATAAACCCCGTGTCCTTTGTCCCGATTAACCCCTTCTTGCTTCCTAGTTGCGATGGCTCCACGACTAAGTCCTTTCGCTAGGACATCTGCCGTGACAATTCCACGACATTAAACATGGTGCTCAATGCTATATATTATTTCACAATGATGTATGGCTATCCTATGATGTTGGAGTAGATCCGTTTTGTCCTATGGATTAATTGGTGATCGTGATTGGTTTGAGTTGCATGTTTTATTATTGGTGCTGTCCTATGGTGCTCTCCGTGTCGCGCAAGCATGAGGGATCCCCGCTGTAGGGTTTGCAATATGCTCATGATTTGCTTATGGTGGGTGGCGTGAGTGATAGAAGCACAGACCCGAGTAAGTAGGTTGTTTGTGTATGGGTTAAAGAGGACTTGATGCTTTAATGCTATGGTTGGGTTTTACCTTAATGATCTTTAGTAGTTGAGGATGCTTGCTAGAGTTCCAATCATAAGTGCATATGATCCAAGAAGAGAAAGTATGTTAGCTTATGCCTCTCCCTCAAATAAATGTAACATCCCAAATTCTAAATTTTGGAATGTTATAATAAATAGATAGATTTGACTGATTGTTTGATTGATTGTCTGAAAGTGAGTGAATTCGAAACTTTTTGAAAGTTAAATGAGAGGGAATAAAAGGACTTTCCCAAACTTTCATTTTTGCTTTCTGATCTCCATGAATTCAAATTCTTTTCAAACACAAAACCCCGGAGAGAAGATGACATGACTTCTTCCATTTATTTAAATGACAAGGGGTGTTGAAAATATTTGAATTTCATTTGATAATATTTCCGATTCTGGAACTTTATGCAACTCAATGATTTTCACGAGCGAAGATAAAATGACTTCTTCAAATTATATGAAATATGAGTTGGGAGTTTCAAAGGATCGATTTCAAGTCCTTTTGGAATTAATTTCCAATTTGGATTTATTTGACTTTTATTCAAATTATTTTTCTCTAAAAATAAAATATATGGAAATTAGGGTAACATGATTCCCTACAATAGAAAATTGGAAAAAAAATAATTTGGAATCATTTTGGTATTTTAAAAATGATTTTTTGTTGGATTTTAATAGACCAGTGGCACTCTTTGATTCATCTGAATTTGTGTGGATTTTATTTGAAGTTATAAAAATGTTCATGTCGTAGAAAATCTTTTTCTGAAATTTTTGATATATTATATGCCTATATAATATTTTTAGTTCTTTTGCTTTTATTCTTTTGGAACGAAAATGTTAAAAAAAAATAAAAAAAATCGATCGGTTGGTTATCCAGCGGGCGTTCGCTATTTAGGGTTCAGTAGCGAACGGTTTTCGTCTTATAGGCTTCCGCAGTGAACGTTCGCTATTTAGCCTTTTCTTTTATTTCAGTTTTCGGCCAGGGACCCGTTTGTGAATACTTTATTCACAGATTAGTCCCTCTACTTCAATCTATCACTACGTTTTACTCGTTAGTCCAAATCCAACGAAACCAACGCCCACGTCTTCGTTATGAACCCCTCTATCCATTAATCTAACTCACACATGTTTTTGAAAAGTTTAAAATTTGAATTAGCTCAGATTTGAATTCAAACTTCGTTTGATCATAACTTGAGTTTCGTAGCTCCGTTTGAGTTGATTCTTTTTGCAAATCGAAGCTCTTGACCTAAAAATTCTAATAAGGCCAAATTCACATAATTTTGGTACTGTTAGAAATTGTTTTATGTTGCAAGAGTTATTTGCTTGGTTTTGATGTTTCTGAATCGTCTTTCTTCGTTCTTCCCGATCTTTTGAGTGATTGCTTATGTGTGGTTACTATTGCTTGCTTACGATAGATTGACCGGAGTGTGAAAAGTAGAGCTATCAAGAGTTTTGAGTGCGAATCATCTTCATCAATATTGCAGGCAAGTTCACACTTTGATCATATCCTCTTTCATACCCAGTTTTTATTGCATTAGATCAATCCTCTCACATTGCATGATTAGGATCTAATTAAATTGTGGGATGGGAAGTAGATGAGGTAGTACCTATTACCTATTTATTATGAAACCCTTGGGATTTACTTCTACGTTTGCTTATTATGCCATGCTATGCTAGTAGACGTGGATTGGGTGAGTGATATCCATGACAGATGTGAGTTTGTTAATTTTAATGGTTTATCTAAGGTGGCAACTTAAACACACATCTGGGTGGATTGAGGCACCTGATGTCTATCAGGACTTGCCTGTTTTATTTTGGACCGCCACCCAGGCTCAAAGGGATCATAAGATAATTCATGCTAGAAACTTCCGTGTGCAGCCACATGCTACTATGGGCTCTGGCATAGTTGACTAAGTTGTGCAAACTCTTACGGGGTGGACTAGCAGATGTAGGGGTTGTAGGTGGTACGGTCTACCCCACATGTAAGGTGCTAGCGCTTCTGAAAGACTGTGTCTCGGTCATCCGTTTCTCAAACACCATGTAGTGCGAGAAAACAAACGGAGGCGATCGAGTCATGTGGGGAAAAGTGCGCAAACCTCTGCAGAGTGTATAAACTAATCATGATTAGCTGTGTCCCCGGTTATGGACATCTTGAGTATCTAGTTCTTGGATTATTCTGTTGATCTCATCACGTTACTTTAAATGAATATTGTTGGTTTAATGATGTTACTTAATTGGGGTTGAGAATGCTGTCAACCATTCTCAATGTTCAACAACCACCATGATAGTTAAATAAAATTTATTCCTTTGCAGTAGGGAAAAATTGGCTTTACGCAAAAACCTTATAACCATACAGCTTTTCCACCAACCAAATATGCATGTAGTGATAGCCATTGTTCATCATTCTCTATGGTGTGAATTTGCCAGTACATTCAATGTACTGACCCGTTTCGGGCTGCAACGTCTCATGTTGCAGGTTTCTTACGACGAGTAAGTGATACGTTAGGGTTACGTTTCTACACTCAACTTTGCCGTTGGTGTTGATGGGAATCCACAACCTTGTTGCTTCCGCTATTTGGATTGAGGTAATAGTATTTACGTTACTTTATACATGTGATTTACCTCTGTTATAAATCCTTCAAGTACTGTGTGTGTCAGCATACCGATCCAGGGATGACACTTAAGCACAGAGACTTGATCCATTCGGGTCGGGTCGCTACAATAAAATTGCAATAATGATTACCGGTCTAGTTATCGTTTGCCTAGGGACAAATAACTTTCTCGTAACAAAAATCTCTTTACTAAAACTAATTTAGTTGTGTCTTCATCTAAACAGCCCCTACTTTTCATTCACGTGCTCTTTCTTATCTCGCAAACCTATCCAAAAACACCTACAAAGTACTTCTAGTTTCATACTTGTTCTAGATAAATGAACGTTAAGCGTGCGTAGAGTTGTATCGGTGGTCGATAGAACTTGAGGGGTTCGACACTCTGTTAATTTAAAACTAAATGGAATTACTATTTAGGCATTTTCATAAAAAATTGCCCTAGCTAATTTCCTAAAAAAATTGCTAATTTTTTCCTAAAAAAATTCCACACAAATCTAGGGTTCATATGAACACCTAGGGGTCATATGAACATCATCACAACAGCGACATATGAAATTTGCCCTAGCAGAGAGAGAGAGAGAGCGACAGAGAGAGAGAGAGGAGGGTAGGGGAGAGCACAGGGAGAGGCTTACGGTCGGCGGCGAGGGCAGGCTTGAGCTCGGGCGGCGGTGATGAGGTCAAGGGCGGCGGTGGTGAGGTCGAGGGCGGGCTCGGGTGACGGCCGGTGTCGAGGGCGTGCTCGGGCAGGGCGATCAACGGCAGCGATAGAGGAGTGGGGGATAGGGGGAGAGGGGGGAAAGGACTAATACGTCCCCTACGTATCTATAATTTTTGATTGTTCCATGCTATTATATTATATGTTTTGGATGTTTTATGCATTAATATGCTACTTTATATTATTTTTGGGACTAACCTATTAACCTAGAGCCAAGTGCCAGTTTCTATTTTCCCTTCTTTTAGAGTTTCGCAGAAATGGAATACCAAACGGATCCGTCCAAACGGAATAAAACCTTCGCGATGATTTTTCTTGGACCAGAAGACACCCAGGAGGCTTGTAGTGCAAGTCAGAAGAGCCACGAGGAGGCCACAAGGGTGGAGGGCGCGCCCCTGCCTTATTGGCCCCTCGTGACTCCCCTGAGCAAATTCTTTCGCCTATATATTCACATATATGCCAAACCACCAGAAGTATCCACGAAAACACTTTTCCACCACCGCAACATTCTGTACCCATTAGATCCCATCTAGGGGCCTTTTCCGGCATCCCGCTGGAGGGGGATTTGGTCACGGAGGGCTTCTACATCAACTCTATTGCTCTTCCGATGAAGCGTGTGTTGGGAAACGTAGCATGCAATTTCAAAAACTTTCCTATGCTCACGCAAGATCTATCTAGGAGATATAGCAACGAGAGGGGGAGAGTGTGTCCACGTACCCTCGTAGGCTGAAAGCGGAAGCATTTGACAACGCGGTTGATGTAGTCGAACTTCTTCTCGTTCCGACTGATCAGGCACCGAACATACGTCACCTCCGAGTTCTGCACATGTTCAGCTCAATGATGTCCCTCGAACTCTTGATCCAGCAAAGTGTCGAGGGAGAGTTTCGTCAACACGACTGCGTGGTGACGGTGATGGTGAAGTGATCCGCGCAGGGCTTCGCCTAAGCACTACGTGAATATGACCGGAGGCGTAAACTGTGGAGGGGGGCGCCGCACACGGCTAACAATGTTTGTTGTGTGTTGTAGGCGCCCCCTCCCCACATATATATAGGTGGGAGGGGGAGGGGGACAGCCATGGGGCGCCCCAAGTAGGAGGAATCCTACTTGGGGGCCTTGTCCAATTCGCCCCCCTTACCATGTTTTCGGGAGAATGAAGGAAATGGGAGAGGAGGGAAGGAAGGGGGAGGCCGAATTGCCTCCCCTTCCTTCTCTCTTCCCCTTTTACCTTCCCCTTCCTATTCGGCCAGCAAAGGGGGCGCAGCAGCCCATGCTGGCTGCTGCGTTTCCCCTCTTGGTCCAATAGGCCCATATAGTTTGCCGGGGGTAGCCCGGAACCCCTTCCTGTGACCCGATACATACCCAGTACCCCCGGAACACTTCCGATGTCCAAATACTATCATCCTATACATGAATCTTTACCTCTCGACCATTTCGATACTCCTCGTCATGTCCGTGATATCGTCCGGGACTCCGAACAATATTCAGTCACCAAATCACATAACTCATATAATACAAATCGTCATCGAACGTTAAGCGTGCGGACCCTACGGGTTCGAAAACTATGTATACATGACCGAGACACCTCTCCGGTCAATAACCATTAGCGAAACCTGGATGCTCATATTGGCTCCCACATATTCTATGAAGATCTTTATCGATCAGACAATTATGACAACATACATTATTTCCTTTGTCATCAGTATGTTACTTGCCCGAGATTCGATCGTCGGTATCTCCATACCTAGTTCAATCTCATTACCGACAAGTCTCTTTACTCGTTACGTAATGCATCATCCCGCAACTAACTCATTAGTCACATTGCTTGCAAGGCTTATTATGATGTGCATTACCGAGAGGGCCCAGAGATACCTCTCCGATACTCGGAGTGACAAATCCTAATCTCGATCTATGCCAACCCAACAAACACCTTCGAAGATACCTGTAGGGCTTCTTTATAATTGATACGTCTCCGTCATATCTATAATTTTTGATTGTTCCATGCCAATATTCTACAACTTTTACATACTTTTGGCAACTTTCTATACTATTTTTGGGGAGTAACATATTGATCCAGTGCCCAGTGCCAGTTCCTGTTTGTTGCATGTTTTTTGTTTCACAGAAAATCCATATCAAACGGAGCCCAAACGGGATAAAAACTGACAGAGATTTTTTTGGAATATATTTGATTTTTGGGAAGAAGAATCAACGTGAGACGATGCCCGAGGGGGCCAGGAGGTAGGGGGCCCGCCCCTGACCCTCGTGGCCACACCGTAAGGCTGTTGGTGCCCTTCTTTCGCCGCAAGAAAGCCAATATCCGGATAGAAATCATGTTAAAATTTCAGCCCAATCGGAGTTACGGATCTCCGGGAATATAAGAAACGGTGAAAGGCCAGAATCTGGAATGTAGAAACAGAGAGACAGATCCAATCTCGGAGGGGCTCTCGCCCCTCCGCCGCCATGGAAGCCATGGACCAGGGGATAAACCCTTCTCCCATCTAGGGGGAAGGTCAAGGAAGAAGAAGAAGGAGGGGGGCCCTCTCCCTCTCTCTCCCGGTGGCGCCGGAACGCCGCCGGGGCCATCATCGTGTGACGTCGATCTACACCAACACCTCCGTCATCTTCAACAACATCTTCATCACCTTCCCCCATCTATCTACAACGGGCCACTCTCCCGCAACCCGCTGTACCCTCTACTTGAACATGGTGTTTTATGCTTCATATTATTATCCAATGATGTGTTGCCATCCTATGATGCCTGAGTAGATTTTCGTTGTCCTATCGGTAATTGGTGAATTGCTATGATTGATTTAATTTGCTTGTGGTTATGTTGATGTCCTTTGGTGCCCATCATATGAGCGCGTGCGTGGATTACACCATAGGGTTAGTTGTATGTTGATTGGACTATGTATTGGAGGGCAAGAGTGACAGAAGCTTCAACCTAGCATATAAATTGATGCGTACGGGATTGAAGGGGGACCAATATATCTTAATGCTATGGTTGGGTTTTACCTTAATGAACATTAGTAGTTGTGGATGCTTGCTAATAGTTCCAATCGTAAGGGCATAGAATTCCAAGTCAGGGATGACATGCTAGCAGTGACCTCTCTCACATAAGTGCATAGAATTCCAAGTCTAGTAAAGTAGTCAATTGCTTAGGGACAATTTCGCAACTCCTACCACCACTTTTCCACACTCACTATACTAACTTTATTGCTTCTTTACTTAAAACAGCCCCTAGTTTTATTTACGTGCTCTTTTTATTCTTGCAAACCTATCCAACAACACCTACAAAGTACTTCTAGTTTTATACTTGTTCTAGGTAAAGCGAACGTCAAGCGTGCGTAGAGTTGTATCAGTGGTCGATAAAACTTGAGGGAATATTTGTTCTACCTTTAGCTCCTCGTTGGTTTCGACACTCTTACTTATCAAAAGAGGATACAATTGATCCCCTATACTTGTGGGTTATCAATAATCACCTAGTTATGTTGTGACATTTAATAGCACACAAGGTATTCCTCCTGTATATGGGAGTTGCATAATCTCATAGTCAAAGGAATATGTACAAGTCATGAAGAAAGCAGTAGCAATAAAACTTAATGATCATTATGCTAAGCTAACAGATGGGTCCTGTCCATCACACCATTCTCCTAATGATGTGATCCCATTAATCAAATGACAACACATGTCTATTGTTAGGAAAGTTAACCATCTTTGATCGACGAGCTAGTCTAGTAGAGGCTTGATACTTCTCCAACGTATCTATAATTTTTGATTGTTCCATGCAACTATATTATATGTTTTGGATGTTTAATGGGCTTTATTATACACTTTTATATTATTTTTGGGACTAACCTACTAACCCAAGGCCCAGTCCAAATTGTTGTTTTTTTCCTATTCTAGTGTTTCATAGAAAAGGAATATCAAACGGAATCCAAACGGAATGAAACCTTCAGGAGAGTTATTTTTGGAACAAACATGATCCAGGGGACTTGGAGTGGACGTCAAGCAACAAGCGAGGAGGCCACGAGGCAGGGAGGCGCGCCTGCCCCCCTAGGCGTGCCCCCCACCCTCGTGGTCCTCTCACAGCTACACCGACCTACTTCTTCCTCCTATATATACCCATATACCCCGAAAACATCCAGGAGCACCACGAAACCCTATTTCCACTACTGCAACCTTCTGTACCCAAGAGATCCCATCTTGAGGCCTTTTCCGGAGCTCCGCCGGAGGGGGAACCGATCACGGAGGGCTTCTACATCAACACCATAGCCTCTCCGATGATGTGTGAGTAGTTTACCACAGACCTTCGGGTCCATAGTTATTAGCTAGATGGCTTCTTCTCTCTCTCTTTGGATCTCAATACAAAGTTCTCCTCGATCTTCTTGGAGATCTATTCGATGTAATTCTTTTTTGTGGTGTGTTTGTCGAGATCTGATGAATTGTGGGTTTATGATCAAGATTATCTATGAACAATATTTGATTCTTCTCTGAAATCTTTTATGTATGATTTGTTATCTTTGCAAGTCTCTTCGAATTACCAGTTTGGTTTGGCCTACTAGATTGATCTTTCTTGCAATGGGAGAAGTTCTTAGCTTTGGGTTCAATCTTGCGGTGTCCTTTCGCAGTGATAGTAGGGGCAGCAAGGCACATATTGTATTGTTGCCATCGAGGATAAAAAGATGGGGTTTATATCATATTGCTTGAGTTTATCCCTCTACATCATGTCATCTTGTTTAATGCGTTACTCTGTTCTCATGAACTTAATACTCTAGATGCAGGCAGGAGTCGGTCGATGTGTGGAGTAATAGTAGTAGATGCAGAATCATTTCGGTCTACTTGTCGCGGACGTGATGCCTATATACATGATCATGCCTAGACATTCTCATAACTATGCACTTTTCTATCAATTTCTCGACAGTAATTTGTTCACCCACCGTAATACTTATGCTATCTTGATAAAAGCCACTAGCTAGTGAAACCTATGCCCCCCGGGTCTATCTTTCATCATATAATTTTCCAATCTATTTTACTTTGCAATATTTACTTTCAATCTATATCATAAAAATACCAAAAATATTTATTATCTCTATCAGATCTCACTTTTGCAAGTGGCCGTGAAGGGATTAACAACCCCTTTATCGCGTTGGTTGCAAGGTTCTTATTTATTTGTGTAGGTACGAGGTGACCCGCGTGTAGTCTCCTACTGGATTGATACCTTAGTTCTCAAAAACTGAGGGAAATACTTACGCTGCTTTGCTGCATCACCCTTTCCTCTTTAAGGGAAAACCAACGCATACTCAAGAGGTAGCAAGGCTTACTAGGGACACGATGTTTTGTCTATGTATCCACACATGTATCAAGTTTCCGGTTAATACAATTCTAGCATGAATAATAAACATTTATCATGATATAAGGGAATATAAGTAACAACTTTATTATTGCCTCCAGGGTATATTTCCTTCAGTCTCCCGCTTGCACTAGAGTCAATATCTAGATTACATAGTAATGATTCTAACACCCATGGAGTCTTGGTGCTGATCATGTTTTGCTCATGGAAGAGGCTTAGTCAACGGATGGAGTTGAAGGGTCTCTTGATGTGCTTGGTTCTTTTGTGAAATCTGGATTCCTTCACCAAGGCAATTGCTCAAGTATAGTCACAAAAGATTTTCATTGGACCTGATGCACTAGGTATTACACCTAGATCGGATATGAACTCCTTCATCCAGACTCCTTCATTTGCTGCTTCCGAAGCAGCTATGTACTCTGCTTCACACGTAGATCCTGCCACGACGCTTTTCTTGGAACTGCACCAACTGACAGCTCCACCATTCAATATAAATACGTATCCGGTCTATGAATTAGAGTCATCTAGATCTGTGTCAAAGCTAGCATCGACGTAACCATTTACGATGAGCTATTTGTCACCTCCATAAACGAGAAACATATCCTTAGTCCTTTTCAGGTATTTCAGGATGTTCTTGACCGCTGTCCAGTGATCCACTCCTGGATTACTTTGGTACCTCCCTACTAACCTTATAGCAAGGCACACACCAGGTTTGGTACACAGCATAACATACATGATAGAACCTATGGCTGAGGCATAGGGAATGACTTTCATTTTCTCTCTATCTTCTGTAGTTGTCGGGCATTGAGTCTGACTCAACTTCACACCTTGTAACACAGGCAAGAACCCTTTCTTTGACTAATCCATTTTGAACTTCTTCAAAATCTTATCAAGGTATGTGCTTTGTGAAAGTCCAATTAAGCGCCTTGATCTATCTCTATAGATCTTGATGCCCAATATATAAGCAACTTCACCGAGGTCTTTCATTGAAAAACTCTTATTCAAGTATCCTTTTATGCTATCCAGAAATTCTATATCATTTTCAATCAACAATATGCCATCCACATATAATATTAGAAATGCTATAGAGCTCCCACTAACTTTCTGGTAAATACAGGCTTCTCCAAAAGTCTGTATAAAACCATATGCTTTGATCACCTCATCAAAGTGTATATTCCAACTCTGAGATGCTTGCACCAGTCCATAAATAGATAGCTAGAGCTTGCACACTTTGTTAGCACCTATAGGATCGACAAAACCTTCTGGTTGCATCATATACAACTCTTCTTTAAGAAATCCATTAAGGAATGCAGTTTTGACGTCCATTTGCCAGATATCATGATCATAAAATGCATCAATTGCTAACATGATCCAGACAGACTTAAGCATCGCTACGGGTGAGGAAGTCTCATCATAACAACTCCTTGAACTTATCGAAAACCTTTTGCAACAAGTCGAGCTTTGTAGACGGTAACATTACCATCAGCGTCAGTCTTCTTCTTGAAGATCCATTTATGCTCTATTCTCTACAGTCTCCTTTGGGTATCCTATGAAGACACATTTCTCGATTTGGGTTTGAGCTTATCAGGATGAAACCTTTTCACATAAGCATCGCAACCCCAAACTTTAAGAAACGATAGCTTAGGTTTCTTGCCAAACCACAGTTCATACGGTGTCGTCTCAACGGATTTAGATGGTGCCCTATTTAACATGAATGCAACCATCTCTAAAGCATAACCCCAAAATGATAGTGATAAATCGGTAAGAGACATCATAGATTGCACCATATCTAATAAAGTACGATTATGACGCTCGGACACACCATTACGCTGTGGTGTTAGGTGGCATGAGTTGCAAAACTATTCCATATTGTTTCAAATGAAGACCACTCATAACTCAAATATTCACCTCCATGGTCAGATCGTAGAAACTTTATTTTCTTGTTACAATGATTTTCCACTTCACTCTAAAATTCTTTGAACTTTTCAAACGTTTCAGACTTATGTTTCATTAAGTAGATATACCCATATCTGCTCAAATCATATGTGAAAGTCAGAAAATAATGATACCCACCGCGAGCCTCAACACTCATCGGACCGCATACATCAGTATATATTATTTCCAATAAGCCAGTTGCTCACTCCATTGTTCCGGAGAACGGAGTCTTAGAGAATAATTGGTTTGCTACGAAAATTTGGCGATGCCAATATTTGGCAATCCAACATTTGGCAAAATCAGAAGTTGCCAACATTTGGCAACCTTTTGTGAGATTGACAATGAAAATTGGCAAGCAACCAATCTCTAGCCAAAATTTGGCACTTGCCAAAATTTGGCATGCCAACTTTTGGCATCAAACCAATTATGCTTTTAGTCATCTTGCCCATGAGGCATGGTTCGCAAGCATCAAGTGATTCCAAAAGCCCATTTGCATGGAGTTTCTTCATGCACTTTACACCAATATGACCTAAACATCAGTGCCACAAATAAGTTGCACTATCATTATTAACTTTGCATCTTTTGGCTTCAATATTATGAATATGTGTATCACTACGATCGAGATTCAACAAAAATTGACCACTCATTAAGGGTGCATGACCATGAAAGATATTACTCATATAAATAGAACAACCATTATTCTCTGATTTAAATGAATAACCGTCTCGCATCAAAAAAGATCCAGATATAATGTTCATGCTCAACGCTGGCACAAAATAACAATTACTCAGGTCTAAAACTAATCCTGAAGGTAGATGTAGAGGTAGCGTGCCGACAGAAATTACATCGACCTTGGAACCATTTCCAACGCACATCGTCACCTCGTCCTTAACCAATCTTCGTTTAATCCGTAGCCCCTGTTTCGAGTTGCAAATATGAGCAATAGAACCAATATCAAATACCCAGGCGCTACTACGAGCATTAGTAAGGTACACATAAATAACATGTATATCAAATATACCTTTCACTTTGCCATCCTTCTTATCTGCCAAATACTTGGGGCAGTTCCGCTTCCAGTTATTAGTCCCTTTGCAGTAGAAGCACTCAGTTTCATGCTTAGGTCCAGACTTGGGATTCTTCCCTTGAGTAGCAACTTGCTTTCTATTCTTCTTAAAGTTCTACTTCTTCCATTTGCCCCTTTTTTTGAAACTAGTGGTCTTGTTAACCATCAACACTAGATGCTCCTTCTTGATTTCTACCTCCGCAGCCTTTAGCATTGCGAAGGGCTCGGGAATTGTCTTCTCCATCCCTTGCATATTATAGTTCATCATGAAGCCTTTATAGCTTGGTGGCAGTGATTGAAGAACTCTGTCAATGACACTATCATCCGGAGGATTAACTCCCAGCTGAGTCAAGTGGTTATGGTACCCAGACATTCCGAGTATGTGTTCACTGACAGAACTGTTCTCCTCCATCTTGCAACTATATAACTTGTTGGAGACTTCATATCTCTCAACTCGGGCATTTGATTGAAATATTAACTTCAACTCTTGGAACATCTCATATGCTCCATGACATTCAAAACATCTTTGAAGTCCCGATTCTAAGCCGTAAAGCATGGCACACTGAACTATCGAGTAGTCGTGAGCTTTAGTTTGCCAAACATTCATAACGTCCGGAATTGCTCCTGGAGTGGGCCTTGCACCTATGATACGTCTCCAACGTATCTATAATTTTTGATTGTTCCATGCTAATTTATTATCAATCTTGATTGTTTTATAATCATTTTATACCATTTTTGGTACTAACCTATTGACATAGTGCTCGGTATTTGGGTTTTGTTTGGCCAACTTGATCTATTTATCTTGCAATGGGAAGAGGTGCTCGGTAGTGGGTTCGATCTTACGGTGCTCGATCCCAGTGACAGAAAGGGAACCGACACCTATGTATCGTTGATACTAAGGATAAAAAGACGAGATCTATATCTACCGCCATATAGACAAACGAATCTTGTCTACATCATGTCATCATTCTTATTGCATTACTCCATTTTGCATGAACTTAATACACTAGATGCATGCTGGATAGCGGTCGATGTGTGGAGTAATAGTAGTAGATGCAGGCAGGAGTCTTCTACTAATCTTGGACGTGATGCCTATGTAACGATCATTGCCCGGATATCGTCATGAGTATTTGAAGTTGTATCAATTGCTCAACAGTAATTTGTTTACCCACCGCTTGCTATTTTTCTCGAGAGAAGCCACTAGTGAAACCTACGGCCCCCGGGTCTTCTTTCTCATATATTTGCCTTTGCAATCCAATTTTATTTGATTTTATTTTCAGATCTATTAAACCCAAAAATACAAAAATATCTTGCTGCGTTTTATCTTTATTTATTTTATTTCGCGTTCAATCTATCAATCTACTATAGTTTACCTCACATCTGCTTGCCTATCTTGAGGCACCGTACCCCGAAAGGGATTGACAACCCCTGTAACTCATCGGGTTGTGAGGTGTTGTTGTTTCTGTGCAGGTGGTGTTTACATTGTGTTGCTTGGTTCTCCTACCGGTTCAATACCTTGGTTTCATAACAGAGGGAAATACCTACCATCGCTGTGCTACATCATCCCTCCCTCTCCGGGGAAATACCGACGTAGTTCCAGCTGCCATCAACCTAGCGGTGCTTCCAGGACGTAATTCTTCCATGCAGCAATGAGGATAATCCTCAAGTTACGGACCCAGTCCGTGTAGTTTCTACCATCATCTAACTTAGCTTTCTCTAGGGGTTGGCACACATTTTCGTCTTGACTCTCCAGTAGAAACTTTGGGGCACTCTTTGAAATTCTATATGTTGGTTGAATAGATGAATCTGAGATTGTATGATGCATATCGTATAATCATACCCACGGATACTTGAGGTGACATTGGAGTATCTAGGTGACATTAGGGTTTGTGTTGATATGTGTCTTAAGGTGTTATTTTACTACGAACTCTAGGGCTGTTTGTGACACTTATTGGAATAGCCCAATAGATTGACCGGAAAGAATAACTCTGAGGTGGTTTCGTACCCTACCATAATCTCTTCATTTATTCTCCGCAATTAGTGACTTTGGAGTGACTCTTTGTTGCATGTTGAGGGATAGTTATATGATCCAATTATGTTATTATTGTTGAGAGAACTTGCACTAGTGAAAGTATGAACCCTAGGCCTTGTTTCCTAGCATTGCAATACCGTTTGTGCTCACTTTTATCACTTGCTACCTAGATGTTTTTATATTTTCCGATTACAAAAACCTATATCTACCATCCATACTGCACTTGTATCACCATCTCTTCGCCGAACTAGTGCACCTATACAATTTACCATTGTATTGGGTGTGTTGGGGACACAAGAGACTCTTTGTTATTTGGTTGCAGGGTTGTTTGAGAGAGACCATCTTCATCCTACGCCTCCCACGGATTGATAAACCTTAGGTCATCCACTTGAGGGAAATTTGCTACTGTCCTACAAACCCCTGCACTTGGAGCCCAACAACGTCTACAAGAAGAGGGTTGTGCAGTAGACATCAAGCTCTTTTCTGGCGTCGTTGCCGGGGAGGTGAGTGCTTGAAGGTATATATTTCGATCTTGCAATCGAATCTTTTTGTTTCTTGTTTTAGAAGTAGTCTAGTTTATAAAATAAAACTACAAAAAATGGAATTGAGGGTACCTCATATGCTTCATCTTTTTAATATCTTTCATGAGAATAAGGATTTCGATAATTGTGCTCAATTGCTAGAGGAAGAATGCATTGTTTGGCACTAAATCTTTGAATGATGAGCATGATTGCAATGTTGTTAGTATGAACTCTTTGAATATCCATAGTACTAATGATGATTGCACTAGTCATGATGAAAATGTCTCTTATAAGCATGTCAACTTTTGTGGAGTGCATAGAGTTTGCAAGTACACACCAAATAGGGAAAATAGATTTTGCAAGAGGCATAAGCATTTGGAAAATAAATGGTTGCAAGAAAGGCTAGATGTTTGTGCTGAGAATTTAAACTTTCTTTGCCGTCCTTGTGAACTTTGCAATGAACATGATCATTTCAATACCCAATGCAAATTGTTTCATGATCGTATCGTGTCCAAAAATTGTGATGACTTGATTTCCCTTGCACATCATAATGAACTTAGTTTGCTTTTGAATTATGAAGAATGAAACGTATAACTAAGGATCTTCCAGAATTTGTCCTTGATAAAGTTCTTTATTTTGACCTAGAAGAAATTTTTATGTATTGTGTGGTGAATTGCATTGTAAATCCTTATATTGCCAATTACAGAAAGAAAAGAAAACAAATAGAGGATGAAGAGAATACTAATGAAAGGGAAGATACTTCCCAATATCCTCCTATTATTTCTTATGATGAATCATGTAACAAGGAGGAGCCTTCTATCCAACCAATCTCATTAATAAGGAGCTAAAAAAAGAGGGTTAAACCCACACATGATGTGAAGAAGAAAAAGAAAAGACGGAGAAGCAAAGGTGAAAAGGTATCCCTCCCAAATGATGTTGCTTCTATTACTCATTGTGATGATGATAATTGTTATACTATTGGTGCTATCCATACTATTAATGATGAGAGTGATTATGCTTATGATATGAAAAGGCCCAAGCTTGGGGATGCTATGTTTGATGATAATGACATGTTTGAGAATATATTTTCTGCAATTAATGTTTTCCCAAGCTTGGGGATGCTATGTTTAATGAAGATGATATTTCTAGCCTCCCAAGTTTTGATATGCAAATTTATTATGATGATAGCATGCCTCCTACTTATGATGACTATATTGATGAAAGTGGGTTTGGAAGAGTGTCAACTTTAGGAAGTAATGATACCACTATTTTGGAGGGTGTTGAATCTTATTGTGACAATTATGAAAGTGGATTTGGAGAGTTCATGACTTTATTTAGTAATGATTCCACTATCTTGGAAGAGGTTTCAATCGATTATGATGAGAACAAAGTTGCTACTTATGATGATTATTGTGATGAAACTTATGCTTTAAAAAGTAGTGATGATTATATTTATAAAACTTTTCATGATTATGATTACCCTTTTTCTGAACACTACTCTTTTAATATGGAAACAATTTATAGTATTCAAGTTTCTTATGATACTCCCACTATTCCGAATGAGAAGAATTTTGCTTATGTGGAGAGTAGTAAAATTTGTATGCTTGTAGATCATGAAAATAATGCTTTATGTGATGGTTATATTGTTGAATTCATTCATGATGCTACTGAAAATTATTATGAGGGAGGAACATATGTTTGTAGGGATTCCAATAATATCAAGTTTCCTCTCTATGTGCTTAAAATCTTGAAGTTATGCTTGTTTTGCCCTCCTATGCTAGTTGATTATTGTTCCCATAAGTTGTTTGCTCACAAAATCCCTATGCATAGGAAGTGGTTTAGACTTAAATGTGCTAGTCATATTCTTCATGATTCTCTCTTTATGTTTCAGTTCTTATCTTTTATGTGGGCATCATTGAAATCATCATGCCTAGCTAGGGGCGTTAAACATTAGCGCTTGTTGGGAGGCAAACCAATTTTATTATTTTTCTTTGCCTTTTGTTCCTGTTTAGTAATAAATAATTTATCTAGCCTCTGTTATGGTTGTGTTTTTTGTGTTTAATTAGTGTTGGTGCCAAGTAGGACCTTTGGGAAGACTTGGGGGAAGTCTTGTTGATTTTGCTGTAAAAAACAGAAACTTTAGCGCTCACGAGATTAGCTACAACTGTTTACTGGAGAGTTATATTTAGTTGATTATTTTTGAAGATGATTAATAGATAAATCCCTCACGTCCAGAAATTTATTTCAGAAATTTTTGAGTTCCATAAGTAGACGTTTGATACAGATTACTACAGACTGTTCTGTTTTTGACAGATTCTGTTTTCTATGTGTTGTTTGCTTATTTCGATGAATCTATGAGTAGTATCAGAGGGTATGAACCATAGAGAAGTTGGAATACAGTAGATATTACACCAAGATAAATAAATAATGAGTTCATTACAGTACCTTACGATGGTGATTTGCTTTCTTATACTAACGGAGCTTACGAGTTTTCTGTTAAGTTTTGTGTTGTGAAGTTTTCAAGTTTTGGGTAAAGATTCGATGGACTATGGAATAAGCAGTGGAAAGAGCGTAAGCTTGGGGATTCCCAAGGCACCCCAAGGTAATATTCAAGGACAACCAAGAGCCTAAGCTTGGGGATGCCCCGGATGGCATCCCCTCTTTCGTCTTCGTTCATCGGTGACATTACTTGGAGCTATATTTTTATTCACCACATGATATGTGTTTTGCTTGGAGCGTCATTTTATTTTATTTTGTTTTGATTGCTGTTTGAATAATATACAAAGATCTGAAAGTCTTAAATGTTAGAGAGTCTTCACATAGTTGCATAATTATTCGACTACTCATTGATCTTCACTTATATCTTTCAGAGTAGTTTGTCATTTGCTCTAGTGCTTCACTTATATATTTCTAGAGCACGGTGGTGGTTTTATTTTATAGAAATAGATGAACTCTCATTCTTAACTTATATTATTTTGAGAGTCTTTTAGAACAGCATGGTAATTTGCTTTGGTTATGAATTTAGTCCTAATATGATGGGCATCCAAGAGGGATATAATAAAAACTTTCATATAAAGTGCGTTGAATACTATGAGAAGTTTGATACTTGATGATTGTTTTGAGATATGAAGATGGTGATATTAGAGTTGTGATAGTTGAGTAATTGTGAAATTGAGAAATACTTGTGTTGAGGTTTGCAAGTCCCGTAGCATGCACGTATGGTAACCATTGTGTGACAAATTTTAAAAATGAGGTGTTCTTTGATTGTCTTCCTTATGAGTGGCGGTCGGGGATGAGCGATGGTCTTTTCCTACCAATTTATCCCCTTAGGAGCATGCGCGTAATGCTTGGTTTTTGATGACTTGTAGATTTTTGCAATAAGTATGTGAGTTCTTTATGACTAATGTTGATTTCATGTATTATACGCACTCTCACCCTTGCATCATTGCTAGCCCCTTCGGTACCATGCATTGCCCTTTTTGACCTCGAGAGTTGGTGCAAACTTCGCCGATGCATCCAAACCTCGTGATACGCTACGCTCTATCACACATAAACCTCCTTATATCTTCCTCAAAACAGCCACCATACGTACCTATTATGGCATTTCCATAGCCATTCCGAGATATATTGCCATGCAACTTTCCACCGTTCCATTTATTATGACACACATCATCATTGTCATATTGCCTTGCATGATCATGTAGTTGACATCGTATTTGTGGCAAAGCCACCATGCATATTATTTCATACATGCCACTCTTGATTCATTGCCCATCCTGGTACACCGCCGGAGGCATTCATATAAAGTCATATTTTGTTCTAGTATCAAGTTGTAAATAAATAGAAGTGTGATGATCATCATTAGTAGAGCATTGTCCCAAAAAAGAAAGGCCAAAAAAATAAAAAAAATAAAGGCCAAATAAAAAAATTAAAAAAAGAAAATAAAAAGGACAATGCTACTATCCTCCTTTTCCATACTTGTGCTTCAAAGTACCACCATGATCTTCATGATAGAGAGTCTCCTATGTTTTCACTTTCATATACTAGTGCGAATTTTCATTATAGAACTTGGCTTGTATATTCCAACAATGGGCTTCCTCAAATGCCCTAGGTCTTCGTGAGCAAGCAAGTTGGATGCACACCCACTTAGTTTATTTTGTTGAGATTTCATACATTTATAGCTCTAGTGCATCCGTTGCATGGCAATCCCTACTCCTCGCATTGACATCAATTGATGGGCATCTCCCTAGCCCATTGATTAGCCGCGTCAATGTGAGACTTTCTCCTTTTTATCTTCTCCACACAACCCCCATCATTATATTCTATTCCACCCATAGTGATATATCCATGGGTCACGCTCATGTATTGCGTGAAAGTTGAAAAAAGTTCGAGATTACTAAAGTGTGAAACAATTGCTTGGCTTGTCATCGGGGTTGTGCATGATCAGAGCATTCTTGTGTGACGAAAATGGAGCATGACCAAACTATATGATTTTGTAGGGATGAACTTTCTTTGGCCATGTTATTTTGACAAGACATAATTGCTTAGTTAGTATGCTTGAAGTATTATTTTTTATGTCAATATTAAACTTTTGTCTTGAATCTTATGGATCTGAATATTCTTGCCACAATAGAGAAGATTACATTGATAAATATGTTAGGTAGCATTCCACATCAAAAATTCTGTTTTTATCATTTACCTACTCGAGGACGAGTAGGAATTAAGCTTGGGGATGCTTGATACGTCTCCAACGCATCTATAATTTTTGATTGTTCCATGCTATTATATTATCAACCTTGGATGTTTTATATGCAT
Organism: Triticum urartu; assembly: GCF_056163025.1. Classification (NCBI taxonomy): domain Eukaryota; kingdom Viridiplantae; phylum Streptophyta; class Magnoliopsida; order Poales; family Poaceae; genus Triticum; species Triticum urartu. Next base: position 8,496,617 of record NC_141876.1, on the reverse strand, counting down.
TTATATGCTATTTATATGATTTTTGGGGCTAACCTATTAACCCAGAGCCCAGTGACAGTTTCTGTTTTTTTTCCTTGTTTTTGAGTATCGCCGAAAAGGAAAACCAAACGGAGTCCAATTGACCTGAAAATTGATGGAGCTTATTTTTGGAACAGAAGAAGCCCACGGAGCATCGGAGATGGGCCAGAAGGTTCTCGAGGCACCCACGAGGGTGGGGGCGCGCCCCCTGCCTCGTGGCCGCATCGGGGACCCCCTGACTTGTTCTCGACGCCAACACCTATTATATATACTGTAATCTCTAGAAAATAACCTAGATCGAGAGTTCCACCTCCAGAAGCCTCCGTAGCCACCGAAAACCAATCTAGACCCATTCCGGCACCCTGCCGGAGGGGGGAATCCCTCTCCGGTGGCCATCTTCATCATCCTGGCGCTCTCCGTGATGAGGAGGGAGTAGTTCACCCTCAGGGCTGAGGGTGTGTACCAGTAGCTATGTGTTTGATCTCTCTCTCTCTCTCGTGTTCTTGATTGGCACGATCTTGATGTATCATGAGCTTTGGTATTATAGTTCGATCTTATGATGTTTCTCCCCCTCTATATCTTGTAATGGATTGAGTTTTCCCTTTGAAGTTATCTTACCGGATTGAGTCTTTAAGGATTTGAGAACACTTGATGTATGTCTTGCATGTGCTTATCTGTGGTGACATTGGGATATCACGTGATCCACTTGATGTATGTTTTGGTGATCAACTTGCGAGTTCCATGACCTCATGAACTTATGCATAGGGGTTCGCACACATTTTCGTCTTGACTCTCCGGTAGAAACTTTGGGGCACTCTTTGAAATTCTATATGTTGGTTGAATAGATGAATCTGAGATTGTGTGATGCATATCGTATAATCATACCCACGGATACTTGAGGTGACATTGGAGTATCTAGGTGACATTAGGGTTTGTGTTGATATGTGTCTTAAGGTGTTATTTTACTACGAACTCTAGGACTGTTTGTGACACTTATTGGAATAGCCCAATAGATTGATCGGAAAGAATAACTTTGAGGTGGTTTCGTACCCTACCATAATCTCTTCGTTTGTTCTCCGCTATTAGTGACTTTGGAGTGACTCTTTGTTGCATGTTGAGGGATAGTTATATGATCCAATTATGTTATTATTGTTGAGAGAACTTGCACTAGTGAAAGTATGAACCCTAGGCCTTGTTTCCTAGCATTGCAATACCGTTTGTGCTCACATTTATCACTTGCTACCTTGCTGTTTTTATATTTGCAGATTACAAAAACCTATATCTACCATCCATACTGCACTTGTATCACCATCTCTTCGCCGAACTAGTGCACCTATACAATTTACCATTGTATTGGGTGTGTTGGGGACACAAGAGACTCTTTGTTATTTGGTTGCAGCGTTGTTTAAGAGAGACCATCTTCATCCTACGCCTCCCACGGATTGATAAACCTTAGGTCATCCACTTGAGGGAAATTTGCTACTGTCCTACAAACCCCTGCACTTGGAGCCCAACAACGTCTACAAGAAGAGGGTTGTGCAGTAGACATCAAGCTCTTTTCTGGCGCCGTTGCCGGGGAGGTGAGTGCTTGAAGGTATATCTTTAGATCTTGCAATCGAATCTTTTAGTTTCTTGTTTTAGAAGTAGTCTAGTTTATAAAATAAAACTACAAAAAATGGAATTGAGGGTACCTCATATGCTTCACCTTTTTAATATCTTTCATGAGAATAAGGATTTCGATAATTGTGCTCAATTGCTAGAGGAAGAATGCATTAGAATGTTTGGCACTAAATCTTTGAATGATGAGCATGGTTGCAATGTTGTTAGTATGAACTCTTTGAATATCCATAGTACTAATGATGATTGCACTAGTCATGATGAAAATGTCTCTTATAAGCATGTCAACTTTTGTGGAGTGCATAGAGTTTGCAAGTACACACCAAATAGGGAAAATAGATTTTGCAAGAGGCATAAGCATTTGGAAACTAAATGGTTGTAAGAAAGGCTAGATGTTTGTGCTGAGAATTTAAACTTTCTTTGCCGTCCTTGTGAACTTTGCAATGAACATGATCATTTCAGTACCCAATGCAAATTGTTTCATGATCGTATCGTGTCCAAAAATTGTGATGACTTGATTTCCCTTGCACATCATAATGAACTTAGTTTGCTTTTGGGTTATGAAGAATGAAACATATAACTAAGGATCTTCCAAAATTTGTCCATGATAAAGTTCTTGATTTTGACCTAGAAGAAATTTTTATGTATTGTGTGGTGAATTGAATTGAAAATCCTTATATTGCCAATTACAGAAAGAAAAGAAAACAAATAGAGGATGAAGAGAATACTAATGAAAGGGAAGATACTTCCCAATATCCTCCTATTATTTCTTGTGATGAATCATGTAACGAGGAGGCACTACAAGAAATATGTCAACTTATGACCTTCTGTCAGCGACCCTCAAAGAATTGGTCATAAATTTATGACCATTTTAGACCAATTGGTCAAAAGCTGTTCAGGGGGCTCCAAACCCTAAACCATTGCGACCATTTTGGTCAGAAAGGTCGTAATTTCCTTACACGAAATGGTCACAAACCAAACAGTGCTAGTCCGCTGCCTTATTTCTAGTTGTTAATGACCAATATAGATGGTCATAGCCTTGTAGATTGTGGTGGGTTGTGATGACTAGGTGCCATCTCATCAGTTTTGCCTATGTGTCATGTCCATGTGGCAGTTTTTGCCCTAGGTTGTGAAGCAACCTATATTTTTATCATTCCCAAAATTCCAAAAAAAAATCTCATAAATTCTTTGGGGCATATCTTCATCAAATATGTAAAAATCCTTCCTTGCCTAGTTCAAAACTAATTCAACAATATTCATTTTCCTAGTTCACAACAACACTTTATGAAGGAAGTGCTATTTATATATTCTTGATTGCCCTCGGAATTTTTGGGCACTCTTTCCTATCCAAATCATTACCGCATGACAAAATTCAGCTCCATTTGCCTAGCAAATCTTCTTCGGCAAATTTCCAAAGATTTTGTCCACCTAGAAGCATTGTGAAGGAAGTACCTTTTTTATATCTCTAAATGACATGAAATTTAGACAGTTCCTTCATATGCCAAATTATCACCCTCCTCCAAATTGCAGCTCAGTCAAATCATCTATGTGAGCCCAGGTTCAATTTATATTTTATGGCCAAATTGGCACGTTGCAAAGCAAGTGTTATATAGACCCCTCCTATTACCCTCAAACTTTTCGGGCACTCTTCCATACCCAAATCATTGCCACATGATAATATTCAGCTCAATGTTCCTAGTAAATCTTTCTCGGGAAATTTCCAAAGTTTCTACCTCGAGAGAAGCTTTGTGAAGTAAGTACTAGCTAGGCTTACCCAAATGATCTGAAAATTTACCAGCGCATGACCATACCTAAGTAACTTACCTACACCAATTGTGAGCTCATTTCATTCATCAAATATCTCTCACTAGTTTTCCCAAGTTTCTGTCCATAGAAGAGCATTGTGAAGGAAGTACTACTTTGGCATGTCCAAATGGTATCAATTTTCTACAATGCTTTCCTATGCCCAAATAACCATCCTCCACAAAATTTAAGCTCACTCCATTCATTATTTTGAGCCCAGCTTCAACATTCATATTTTTGTCCAGCGTGGTACTTTGCAAAGCAAGTACCACCTAGGATCCTCCTTTTGATCTCAAAATTTGTGAAGACATTCTCCTTAGTAGATGATCATCCTCAGCCAAAACTCACGCCCATTGGCCATGTGCATTTCCCGTACCGCTAATCAAACACTTGGCTGCTAATTCATGTTTGAGCATCGATCGGTCTCCTCATGAGAATCTTATGTTCTAATTTTCTTCCTAGCACCAACCCGGGGAGTGCCCAACCCACTAGACATGCCTAGGCCGCCCAGAACACATGGCAACATTACGGTCACGCGGTGACCACGCGACGGGCATGCGAGTTTACGTGCTCTAGAGTTGGGGCCCTCGGCCACCGCCCAAACCTCGACGTATCGCCACCAAACCATGTATTTATGATTAAATAGGTCCTTATGTAACTAGAAATGATTTTTGAAAAAAATAAAGAGCAAACTATGACGTAACTGCAGTTCAAATTTGACCCGCTTCCAACTGAATCGACGGGAATTTGTCTTTTTCACCAGAGGTGGATCAAAAATTTTGACACCCAACCATTTTGTCAATTGTGAATTAAATATGGCCTAGTATTTTATAAAATTGATTAGGTCCAATTTTGCAACAAATATATGGTAGGTCCTTCACAAAAAAAACTCATTTCAGGCACTCGAAAAATGGAAAATGATTTTTTCGTCCAAAGAAAATGAAAACTTCCTTAGGCAACATTGTTTGCCATTTCAATATGCACCCTTGTGCACAATATGAGATCATTTGAACAAACTATGCATGAATGTGGCCATAAGATTGATCATTTGGCTTGAAAGCCATTGATCTCCACACGTGATAGCTCGTTTCTGAGAACACTTTTTTAAAATAATTGTCGTATTACAAGTTTGTTATTTTTCCTGGGAACTTGGCCACATATAATGACACAATGCGAAGGTTTCCCAATTTTTTGATTTTTTTTTAATTTTTTATGCCCGTTTCAAAATACGGTCAAAACGGCGGGCTTGACCGTTCCTAGCTAGTGGTTGAATCTTGGAATTTTTTTGGTGTTTCTCTAATTAAATAGATACTTATGTACCTAGAAATTATTTTTGAAAAAAAATAAATAGCAAACTATGAGGCAGCTGCAGTTCAAATTTGACCCACTTCCAACTAAATCGGCGGAAATTTGTCTTTTTCACGAGAGGTGGATCAAAACTTTTGACACCCAACATTTGGTCAATTGTGCATTAAATATGGCCTAGTATTTTAGAAAAATGATTTGGTCCAATTTTGCAACAATTATTTTGGAGGTCCTTCACAAAAAAACCTCCTTTTGGGCACTCGAAAAATGGAAAATGGTTTTTTCGTCCAAAGAAAATGAAAACTTCCTTAGGCAACATTGTTTGCCATTCCAATATGCACCCTTGTGCACAATATGAGATCATTTGAACAAACTATGCCATGGATGTGGCCATAAGATTGATCATTTGGCTTGAAAGCCATTGATCTCCACACGTGATAACTCGTTTCTGAGAACACTTTTTTAAAATAATTGCCGTATTACAAGTTTGTTATTTTCCTAGGAACTTGGCCACATATAATGACACAATGCGAAGGTTTCCCAATTTTTTAATTTTTTTCGAATTTTTTATGCCCGTTTCAAAATGCGGTCAAAACGGCGGGAATGACCGTTCCTAGCTAGTGGTTGAATCTTGGAATTTTTTTGGTGTTTCTATGATTAATTAGATACTTATGTACCTAGAACTGATTTTTGGAAAAAATAAAGAGCAAACTACAAGGCAGCTACAGTTCAAATTTGACCCACTTCCAACTGAATCGGCGGAAATTTGTCTTTTTCACCAGAGGTGGATAAAAACTTTTGAAACCCAACCATTTGGTCAATTGTGCATTAAATATGTCCTAGTATTTTAGAAAAATGATTTGGTCCAATTTTGCAATAAATATATTGTAGGTCCTTCACAAAAAAACCTCCTTTTGGGCACTCGAAAAATGGAAAATGGCTTTTTCGTCCAAAGAAAATGAAAACTTCCTTAGGCAACATTGTTTTCCATTCCAATATGCACCCTTGTGTACAATATGAGATTATTCGAACAAACTATGCCATGAATGTGGCCATAAGATTGATCATTTGGCTTGAAAGCCATTGATGTCCACACGTGATAGCTTATTTCTGAGAACACTTTTTTAAAATAATTACCGTATTACAAGTTTGTTATTTTTCCTGGGAACTTGGCCACATGTAATGACACAATGCGAAGGTTTCCCAATTTTTGATTTTTTTTGAATTTTTTATGCCCGTTTCAATATGCGGTCAAAACGGCGGGAATGACCATTCCTAGCTACTGGTTGAATCTTGGAATATTTTTGGTGTTTCTATGATTAAATAGATACTTATGTACCTAGAAATGATTTTTGGAAAAAATAAATAGCAAACTATGAGGCAGCTGCAGTTCAAATTTGATCCGCTTCCAGCTGAATCGGTGGAAATTTGTCTTTTTCACGAGAGGTGGATCAAAACTTTTTACACCCAACCATTTTGTCAATTGTGCATTATATATGGCCTAGTATTTTAGAAAAATAATTTGATCCAATTTTGCAACAAATATATGGTAGGTCCTTCACAAAAAAACTCATTTTGGGCCCTTGAAAAATGAAAAATGTTTTTTTGCCAAAAAACTCATTTCTCACTACACCTTTTTGAAGATATTTATCTTTTTTCATGTTTGTTATTTTTTCTGAAAACTCGTTCACATTTTGGTGACACAATGAGAAGGTTTTCTATTTTCTTTTTAAATTTATCAGGTCATAAAATAGCTGACATGATTTTAACACATTATTTTTTAGACAACTATGACCAATTTAGATGGTCATAGCATCATTCCGCATTCTGATTGGTCCGTAGACGTTTCACGCGGATCGTACATCATACGCCGTCGGATGCTCGTGGATCCAACAGCTGTCCTCAACCCTTCCACACCAACCCCGAAACCCTAGCTGGTCATTTTCCATCCACCCCGCCTCCTTTCTTTCCCACATCCATCCATCTCCTCGCTGTCTCGCCCGAGGGAGAGAGAGAGCTGCCTCCTCCCTTCCAGATCGCCGCTGGCACCTCCCTCCGGCGGAGCTGGCCGCCGTCCATGGCCTCCCGCACGCCCTACTCCTCTCACCCAACCAAACCGCACGTCCATGGCCACATCCCCGCTCGATCTTGTCGGGAACGAGGCCTCCATTGATCCAACCATCCATCCATGCCCGCAGCAGCACTCCCGCCATCCGTGCTCCTTCCCCAGCAGCGAGAGGCTTCGAGAGAGCCGAGGCGCGCCCCGAGCGGGGCGATCCACCGTCCGTCCCAACCTCCTCCGCCCGCCTCCTTCTGTTTTCTACGGGTCCTGCAGATGGCGGCGACGGGCGTCGGCGCCGGGTACCTCGCCCCCAGCGTCTGCCTGCGCGCCGATCCGGCGACAGCGGCCCGGGCGTCCGCCTGCGTCGTCCGCGCGGCTCCAGCGCGTCGCGCGGGGCCGCTACGTCGCTGAGCTCAGCAGGGAGGGCCCCGCGGCGCGCCCCGCGCAGCAGCAGCAGCAGCTGGCCCCGCCCGTCGTGCCCGGCTTCCTCGCGCCGCCCCCGCCGCGCCTGCCCAGTCGCCGGCCCCGACGCAGCCGCCCCTGCCGGACGGCGGCGTGGGGGAACTCGCCCCGACCTCCTGCTCGAAGGTACCACGGTTCAGTCGATTTCTTCCTGACGGATGTTCAGTCGATTCAGTTGTTGTATATATATGTGATATATGTTCGTTGTTCATCAGTCGTACGTACAGATTTACCAGCATACGCATGATTGATTTAGTCGATCAATAGATTTTTCTAGACGTTTTATTGGATCGTGAGATGATTGATTTAGTACTGCTACTAGAAAGAAGACTGAAAAGGCTGGGCCAAGTGCACGCATGTTGGGAACGTAGTTAAATTGAGGAGTTTGTCCGTTGCTTGGCCTGATATTATTACCAAAAATGGTGTGAGTCCCTGTACTTATTATTAATGGGAAATCTTAACATCACACTGGGGTTTATTAGTCTCCAATTGTATATTCTCAGCACTCAACTGAATTTACTGATACTGTAGTGGACATGACACGTGAGCACCCCTCTTCAAGGAATGCAATGCTTCTTTCTGTTTTATATTACACGAACTAGAACGAGCTTCCACCTTTGAGTACAGAAGTAGTATCGAAATTGAAGACCCTTGTATTACTGTCTTGTTTTTCAATGAAATGGGAGGCCCATGCAGTAAATTCACATGGGCACCTGGGAGGCTGGGATCATGTGTGCTTTGCAGAGTACTAGACCCAGCTCACCCTCTGTTAGATTACTTGTTGGGCTGCTACTTTGTGTTTGCTGTGCAGTATATTAGACATCCTGAATTTGGCATCTAGCCAAGAACAGAATGCAGGTTGCGCCATTCTTATTATTGCTAAACTGTTGTGATGCAATTTTTAAAGAATGCGATCTTCTAAGTTTTGCATTTGAGTGCTGGGTAGGTAGGATCTTAGGATCATCAACTCTTGTACACTGTTTTAACTGGTTCTGCATCTGTACATACATGTGTACAGCCGTAAATCCAAGTGTACATGTTGTCTTTTGCAGGCTTATTTCAGGTTGTGGTTGTTTGTCCTAAAATATATCAGTCTATTTTATTATATCCTCGTCCACTAATCTAGACACTCGATTTACTCGAAGCCTTGTGAATCAGGTTATGCAAGCCTGTTGCATTTAGCACCATCAAAGCTTGTTACTACATCAGTTGCTTGCTCCAAGTGTCTTGTTCTTGGATTCTTTGATTTTATCCTGGTGTGCACAACGTTGGTATTTCTGGATAACCTGAAACTAGTTTCTCCACCATATGCTATCTAGCTGTTGGGTGCTAATTATAGTTACTTTATATGAAGAAACACTTACCTGGGAGTTAGGATCATCTAATAAAATTTCTAATATATATATATATATATATATGCATGAAACTGAGATTGCTAGCATCATTTACACAAGATACACCCTTTGAATTGAATTGATTGGTTCAGTTTCGTATATTCTTCACCCGGCCTTCTATCATGCTTATAACTAGTGCTCTACTCATGTTGTTAGACAGGATTTTCAATTCCTGCCATCCCAACCTTCTATCATGCTTACAAGATTTTTCTTTGCACGGCAGTAGCACCAGTACCTTGCTGCTGTTGGGAACGGAAGGGAGCTGTTCCATGCATTGAATCTGGGGAGAAAATCACCTTCGGCATGTACACCATCACCTTGGGCATGCTTGTGCCGCTGCTGCTCGGCCTCAACATGTCCTGGAGTGCCATTAGCGCTGCCCTCACGCTCATCTTCCTCGACTTCAAGGACGCTCGCCCCTGCCTCGAGAAGGTAATTGTGTGTCTATCCGTCTGCAGTTAACTAAGTTGTGCCCCATTGATGTCCTACTAATGTTAATTGTTACTACCATGGTGCTGATGCTGTTCAGAATATGATATGTGCTTTAATTCTAAGTTCTGGTCTCTCTTAAGAGACACTTCTAGCTTTTCTGACTCAAAGTTGTTAACTTGGTACTGCATGAGTTTTACTACTGCTAACACAGAGAGTATTTACTACTGCCAACACAGAGACTTTGTATGCATGCTACCTGATGAGTGCTTTCTTTGTAATATTTCACCTTCATATGCATAGGTTTATTCGGTTTGAATTCTGCATGACATGAAATAGATATTTACAGTGTTTTTCTCAACTTGTTTTCACTGTCACTTGATATATACTTGCTTGTACTTGAAGCTGTGGGTTAATGTTGGTGGTTTTGTTCTACTTGGATGCATTGGTACCCATCATCAAGCGAACGGATGCAACAGCGGCAAGAAGCTCATGGCTGTGTGCATCTAAAGCACACCATGGACACCATCCACTTCCTCATCAATGCTAACTCAATCCAGATCATCGTCGACACTATCATCCACAGGTATCTTCCTTGGTTCCCTTTATCCTCTCCTGCCTTTGTGAAGTTTAGTATGCGTGTGGTGACGAGTATTGTTAGATCTTGCCAGTTGAATGTATGGTCGTGATAGTAGAATGGTATTTTGTTTTAGGCGCAATGTGTTGTAGTGCAGTTTTTTTGCACAACCTGCATATGTGCCATGCATATTCATATTGTTTCTCTGTTTCTTATATGAACTACTATCTCATTTTAACTAGCTCGACAACAAAAAGCATGGTACTAGCTGAATGTTGAATTGTCTGTTCTTGAATGGTCTGTTCATAATATATTTGCCCCAGTTTTTCTCATTCTTTTCTGATTCATGTAACAGGATGACAGAGGAAGCCATGTTGCTGTTTTGTTTGGTCTCAGCCCTGACTATCGCCGTCGAGCGAGTCCGGCGTGTTGTTCATCTGACTATGGTTCCAGCCCTGACTACCGAAGTTTTTGTCTTGTTGAAATTGCATAGAAATATGAGAGAGTCCAGCGAGTCCAGGAGCTTGTGAAGTAGTACTATATTACATTTGTAGAGCTTGTAAATTATTGTACTATACATGGCCTTTTGTACTGGCACGGATAGAGCTTGTAAAGTATTGTATTATGTGATCTGGTTGCTCTTGTTTCAGTATTATGTGTGTGTTTTGTCTCTGCGAATCTGAATACTGCTTGAAATATGAAGACTATGAGTCTGATAGGTGGGACCTACTTACCTGACAAATTGAAACTGGGACCCATTTGACTAGTGGACCCTTCTTTTGAAAAAAAACTAAATTCGTTTAGACAAAAAGGCCACAACCCAACAATAAAAGGGCTGCAATATTGAGCTTGGCCCATGAACCCAACCAAAAATTGACAGACAGAAAAAACACAAATAGGCCGAATTGTTGGGCTAGGCCCATGTAGAAAATCGAATTGGACAGGGCTGAATCTTGTGCCACGTCAGATTGCCACGCTGGATGCCTACGTGGCCTGGGGAGGTTGCTAGTGACCAAAACGCCACAGTGGACTTATTTTGGTCATAAATGTTTGCGACCAATCCAGAAAAAAGGTCGCTATAGTCAGTTTACGACGGCCAGCTTTTGACCATATGTTTTTGGTCACAAAAAGGACACAAATGGAAATTTGTGACCATTCAGTGACCAATAGTGGTGGTCACAAGTTGACATATTTCTTGTAGTGAGGAGCCTTCTATCCAACCAATCTCATTAATAAGGAGCTAAAAAAAGAGGGTTAAACCCACACATGATGTGAAGAAGAAAAAGAAAAGACGGAGAAGCAAAGGTGAAAAGGTATCCCTCCCAAATGATGTTGCTTCTATTACTCATTGTGATGATGATAATTGTTATACTATTGGTGCTATCCATACTATTAATGATGAGAGTGATTATGCTTATGATATGAAAAGGCCCAAGCTTGGGGATGCTATGTTTGATGATAATGACATGTTTGAGCATATATTTGCTGCAATTAATGTTTTCCCAAGCTTGGGGATGCTATGTTTAATGAAGATGATATTTCTAGCCTCCCAAGTTTTGATATGCAAATTTATTATGATGATAGCATGCCTCCTACTTATGATGACTATATTGATGAAAGTGGGTTTGGAAGAGTGTCAACTTTAGGAAGTAATGATACCACTATTTTGGAGGGTGTTGAATCTTATTGTGACAATTATGAAAGTGGATTTGGAGAGTTCATGACTTTATTTAGTAATGATTCCACTATCTTGGAAGAGGTTTCAATTGATTATGATGAGAACAAAGTTGCTACTTATGATGATTATTGTGATGAAACTTATGCTATAAAAAGTAGTGATGATTATATTTATAAAACTTTTCATGATTATGATTACCCTTTTTCTGAACACTACTCTTTTAATATGGAAACAATTTATAGTATTCAAGTTTCTTATGATACTCCCACTATTCCGAATGAGAAGAATTTTGCTTATGTGGAGAGTAGTAAAATTTGTATGCTTGTAGATCATGAAAATAATGCTTTATGTGATGGTTATATTGTTGAATTCATTCATGATGCTACTGAAAATTATTATGAGGGAGGAACATATGTTTGTAGGGATTCCAATAATATCAAGTTTCCTCTCTATGTGCTTAAAATCTTGAAGTTATGCTTGTTTTGCCCTCCTATGCTAGTTGATTATTGTTCCCATAAGTTGTTTGCTCACAAAATCCCTATGCATAGGAAGTGGGTTAGACTTAAATGTGCTAGTCATATTCTTCATGATGCTCTCTTTATGTTTCAGTTCTTATCTTTTATGTGGGCATCATTGAAATCATCATGCCTAGCTAGGGGCGTTAAACATTAGCGCTTGTTGGGAGGCAAACCAATTTTATTATTTTTCTTTGCCTTTTGTTCCTGTTTAGTAATAAATAATTTATCTAGCCTCTGTTATGGTTGTGTTTTTTGTGTTTAATTAGTGTTTGTGCCAAGTAGAACCTTTGGGAAGACTTGGGGGAAGTCTTGTTGATCTTGCTGTAAAAAACAGAAACTTTAGCGCTCACGAGATTAGCTACAACTGTTTACTGGAGAGTTATATTTAGTTGATTATTTTTGAATATGATTAATAGATAAATCCCTCACTTCCAGAAATTTATTTCAGAATTTTTTGAGTTCCATAAGTAGACGTTTGATACAGATTACTACAGACTGTTCTGTTTTTGACAGATTCTGTTTTCTATGTGTTGTTTGCTTATTTCGATGAATCTATGAGTAGTATCGGAGGGTATGAACCATAGAGAAGTTGGAATAGAGTAGATATTACACCAAGATAAATAAATAATGAGTTCATTACAGTACCTTATGATGGTGATTTGCTTTCTTATACTAACGAGCTTACGAGTTTTCTGTTAAGTTTTGTGTTGTGAAGTTTTCAAGTTTTGGGTAAAGATTCGATGACTATGGAATAAGCAGTGGCAAGAGCGTAAGCTTGGGGATTCCCAAGGCACCCCAAGGTAATATTCAAGGACAACCAAGAGCCTAAGCTTGGGGATGCCCCGGATGGCATCCCCTCTTTCATCTTCGTTCATCGGTGACATTACTTGGAGCTATATTTCTATTCACCACATGATATGTGTTTTGCTTGGAGCGTCATTTTATTTTATTTTGTTTTGGTTGCTGTTTGAATAATATACAAAGATCTGAAAGTCTTAAATGTTAGAGAGTCTTCACATAGTTGCATAATTATTCGACTACTCATTGATCTTCACTTATATCTTTCGGAGTAGTTTGTCATTTGCTCTAGTGCTTCACTTATATATTTCTAGAGCACGGTGGTGGTTTTATTTTATAGAAATAGATGAACTCTCATGCTTAACTTATATTATTTTGAGAGTCTTTTGGAACAGCATGGTAATTTGCTTTGGTTATGAATTTAGTCCTAATATGATGGGCATCCAAGAGAGATATAATAAAAACTTTCATATAAAGTGCATTGAATACTATGAGAAGTTTGATACTTGATGATTGTTTTGAGATATGAAGATGGTGATATTAGAGTTGTGATAGTTGAGTAATTGTGAAATTGAGAAATACTTGTGTTGAGGTTTGCAAGTCCCGTAGCATGCACGTAGTTGTGTGACAAATTTTAAAAATGAGGTGTTCTTTGATTTTCTTCCTTATGAGTGCCGGTCGGGGATGAGTGATGGTCTTTTCCTACCAATCTATCCCCCTAGGAGCATGCGCGTAATGCTTGGTTTTTGATGACTTGTAGATTTTTGCAATAAGTATGTGAGTTCTTTATGACTAATGTTGATTTCATGGATTATACGCACTCTCACCCTTGCATCATTGCTAGCCCCTTCGGTACCATGCATTGCCCTTTCTGACCTTGAGAGTTGGTGCAAACTTCGCCGATGCATCCAAACCTCATGATACGATACGCTCTATCACACATAAACCTCCTTATATCTTCCTTAAAACAGCCACCATACGTACCTATTATGGCATTTCCATAGCCATTCCGAGATATATTGCCATGCAACTTTCCACCGTTCCATTTATTATGACACACATCATCATTGTCATATTGCCTTGCATGATCATGTAGTTGACATCGTATTTGTCGCAAAGCCACCATGCATATTATTTCATACATGCAACTCTTGATTCATTGCCCATCCTGGTACACCGCCGGAGGCATTCATATAGAGTCATATTTTGTTCTAGTATCGAGTTGTAATCTTTGAGTTGTAAATAAATAGAAGTGTGATGATCATCATTAGTAGAGCATTGTCCCAAAAAAGAAAGGCCAAAAAAATAAAAAAAATAAAGGCCAAATAAAAAATTTAAAAAAGAAAATAAAAAGGACAATGCTACTATCCTCCTTTTCCATACTTGTGCTTCAAAGTACCACCATGATCTTCATGATAGAGAGTCTCCTATGTTTTCACTTTCATATACTAGTGGGAATTTTCATTATAGAACTTGGCTTGTATATTCCAACAATGGGCTTCCTCAAATGCCCTAGGTCTTCGTGAGCAAGCAAGTTGGATGCACACCCACTTAGTTTCTTTTGTTGAGATTTCATACATTTATAGCTCTAGTGCATCCGTTGCATGGCAATCCCTACTCCTCGCATTGACATCAACTGATGGGCATCTCCCTAGCCCATTGATTAGCCGCGTCAATGTGAGACTTTATCCTTTTTATCTTCTCCAACAACCCCCATCATTATATTCTATTCCACCCATAGTGCTATATCCATGGGTCACGCTCATGTATTGCGTGAAAGTTGAAAAAAGTTCGAGATTACTAAAGTGTGAAACAATTGCTTGGCTTGTCATCGGGGTTGTGCATGATCAGAGCATTCTTGTGTGACCAAAATGGAGCATGACCAAACTATATGACTTTGTAGGGATGAACTTTCTTTGGCCATGTTATTTTGACAAGACATAATTGCTTAGTTAGTATGCTTGAAGTATTATTTTTTTATGTCAATATTAAACTTTTGTCTTGAATCTTATGGATCTGAATATTCTTTCCACAATAGAGAAGATTACATTGATAAATATGTTAGGGAGCATTCCACATCAAAAATTCTGTTTTTATCATTTACCTACTCGAGGACGAGCAGGAATTAAGCTTGGGGATGCTTGATACGTCTCCAACACATCTATAATTTTTGATTGTTCCATGCTATTATATTATCAACCTTGGATGTTTTATATGCATTTATATGCTATTTATATGATTTTTGGGGCTAACCTATTAACCCAGAGCCCAGTGCCAGTTTCTGTTTTTTCCTTGTTTTTGAGTATCGCAGAAAAGGAAAACCAAACGGAGTCCAATTGACCTGAAAATTGATGGAGCTTATTTTTGGAACAGAAGAAGCCCACGGAGCATCGGAGATGAGCCATAAGGTTCCTGAGGCACCCACGAGGGTGGGGGGCGCGCCCCCTGCCTCGTGGCCGCCTCGGGGACCCCCTGACTTGTTCTCGACGCCAACACCTATTATATATACTGTAATCTCTAGAAAATAACCTAGATCGAGAGTTCCGCCACCAGAAGCCTCCGTAGCCACCGAAAACCAATCTAGACCCATTCCGGTACCCTGCCGGAGGGGGGAATCCCTCTCCGGTGGCCATCTTCATCATCCTGGCGCTCTCCGTGACGAGGAGGGAGTAGTTCACCCTCGGGGCTGAGGGTATGTACCAGTAGCTATGTGTTTGATCTCTCTCTCTCTCTCGTGTTCTTGATTCGACACGATCTTGATGTATCGCGATCTTTGCTATTATAGTTGGATCTTATGATGTTTCTCCCCCTCTATCTCTTGTAATGGATTGAGTTTTCCCTTTGAAGTTATCTTATTGAATTGAGTCTTTAAGGATTTGAGAACACTTGATGTATGTCTTGCATGTGCTTATCTGTGGTGACATTGGGATATCACGTGATCCACTTGACGTATGTTTTGGTGATCAACTTGCGAGTTCCGTGACCTCATGAACTTATGCATAGGGGTTGGCACACATTTTCGTCTTGACTGTCCGGTAGAAACTTTGGGGCACTCTTTGAAATTCTATATGTTGGTTGAATAGATGAATCTGAGATTGTGTGATGCATATTGTATAATCATACCCACGGATATTGAGGTTACATTGGAGTATCTAGGTGACATTAGGGTTTTGGTTGATGTGTGTGTTAAGGTGTTATTTTACTACGAACTCTAGGGCTGTTTGTGACACTTATAGGAATAGCCCAATATATTGATCGGAAAGAATAACTTTGAGGTGGTTTCGTACCCTACCATAATCTCTTCGTTTGTTCTCCGCTAGTAGTGACTTTGGAGTGAGTCTTTGTTGCATGTTGAGGGATAGTTATATGATCCAATTATGTTATTATTGTTGAGAGAACTTGCACTAGTGAAAGTATGAACCCTAGGCCTTCTTTCCTAGCATTGCAATACCGTTTGTGCTCACTTTTATCACTTGCTACCTTGATGTTTTTATATTTTCCGATTACAAAAACCTATATCTACCATCCATATTTCACTTGTATCACCATCTCTTCGCCAAACTAGTCCACCTATACAATTTACGATTGTATTGGGTGTGTTGGGGACACAAGAGGCTCTTTGTTATTTGGTTGCAGGGTTGTTTGAGAGAGACCATCTTCATCCTACGCCTCCCACAGATTGATAAACCTTAGGTCATCCACTTGAGGGAAATTTGCTACTTTCCTACAAACCTCTGCACTTGGAGGCCCAACAACGTCTACAAGAAGAAGCTTGCATAGTAGACATCAAGCACACATTCAGCTTGATGACATCCCTCGAACTCTTGATCCAACAGAGGGTCGAGGTAGAGTTCCGTCAGCACGATGGCGTGGTGACGGTGATGGTGATGTGATCCACGTAGGGCTTCGCCTAAGCACTACGACGCTACGACCGGAGGAGTAAACTATGGAGGGGGGCACCGCACATGGCTAAGAGAACAATTAATGTGCTATGAGGTGCCCCCTGCCCCTGTATGTAAAGGAGGGGAGGAGGAGGCCGACCACCAAGGGGCGCGCCATGGGAGGGGGGTCCTACTAGGACTCCACTCCTAGTAGGATTCGCCCCCCTTTTCCTTTCTCATCGGAGGGGAAAAGGAAGGAGAGGGAGAGGGAGAGGGAAAGGGGGCCGCACCCCCTCCTCCTAGTCCAATTCAAACTCCCTTGGATGGGGGCGTGCGCCACCCCTTGTGGGCTCCCCTCTCTCTCTCTCCCTTAAGGCCCATGTAGGCCCAACAATTCCCCGGGAGGTTCCGGTAACCCCTTGGTACTCCGAAATATACCCGAACCATTACGAAACCATTCCCGTGTCCGAATATCATCGTCCAATATATCAATCTTTACTTCTTGACCATTTTGAGACTCCTTGTCATGTCCATGATATCATCCTAGACTCCAAACAAACTTCGGTCACCAAAACACATAACTCATAATACAAATCGTCAATGAACATTAAGCGTGCAGACCCTACGGGTTCGAGAACTATGTAGACATGACCGAGACACATCTCTAGTCAATAAACAATAGTGGAACCTGGATGCTCATATTGGTTCCTACATACTCTACGAAGATGTGACGCCCGGGTAATTAAGCGACAGTGATCCTCTGCTAATGATGCCACGTGACCTCGTTTATAGTTGCTAATCTCCAGTTAGTTCGAAACCGATTCAAATTCAAATTCAATATTAGGCAAACAATAAAAGTTTTCAAATATTAAAACTAAAATGTTCGGAGCGAACCAAATATTGCATAGATAATTATGGGGGAAAAACCACACATTTATAAAAATTTTAAATACTATGGGATGAATAAAACAGTAGTAAAAATGATTATTCGAATAACTTCGATAATTAATAAAATGTCAACCTAAGTTATTTGGGGTCTAAACTTTTTGTGACTATGGACTAGGTTGTAATACTAATTTGGATACTAAGTGTATGTTTTACTAAAATAGAATGCAACTACAATAAAGCAGGAAAGAATAAATAAAAGGAAAAGAAAACACAAAAACAGAAAGGAAAACTAACCAAAAAAAGAGGTAAAAGGAGACCCCCCCACTGGACCCCTTGGCCCAACTGGGCCGTGGCCCAGCCGGCCATCCCCTGGCCTATAGGCCACCCCACCCCCCTGCCCCGAAACCCTAACGCCCCCACTCCCCACGACCGCAACCACCTCCCCACTCCCTCGTCTCTCCCTCTCACCCGATCCAGATCGGACCGGGCCATCCCCGTCGCCCCGCCGCCGTTCACCATCGCCACCGCCGCCCAGCGCCCTCCTCCTCAACCCTCCTTCCCAGCGCCCCCCACGCTCGGCTGGTTCTGGATCGGGGAGGGGGCCGATCCCGCGTCGCCCTGCACCCCCGATCCCGTCGCCCGTCGCCGCGACGACCTCGCGTCCACGTCTTCCTCCCCGAGCCCCCACTCCCCGTGCCTTACTCCTCCCGATGTGAGCCCCGCCTTGCTCCCTCCCTCTCCCTCGCGCGCTCGCGCTCGTCGCCGCGGTCCCCGCCGAGCTCGCCCCCGGTTGACGCGCTCCGGCCGCGTCCGATGCGCGCTCACCGCGCCGTGCCCGCGCACCGCACCTGCCGTGGCCCCCAGCCCCCTGCCGCCTCCGATGCGACCATCGAATCCCCCTGCGCCGGCGACGCCGCTACACCCGCGGCCAACTCCGAGCCCCCTCCACCCCGCGACCACCCTTGCCCGCTCGCGCCGTGGCCGTCGCCCCCGCGGCTGTGTCCGGTGCCTGCGCCCCTGGGTTCCCGCAGTCGCCGCGGCCCGACCTCGCCCCACGCCCCTTCCTGCCTCGCCGCCGGCGGCCGGGCTGGCCCCGTCGCGCCGTTGGTCTCGCCCGAGGCCAGCGCCCGGGTTGGCCCCTATCGGGCGCACCTGCGCCCGTTACCAGTAGCGCCCGTTCCGGTTTGGCCCCCTGGGGCCTATGACAGATGGGCCCCATGCCCAAAATGTTTTAATAAAAAAAAGACAGAAGAATTAAAAATAAAAATAAAAATAATTAAATAAATAATAATTATTAAATTAATTAATTAATTAATTAATTAATTAATTAAATTAAATTAATTAATCAGGATTAGATTAACCTAATTACTAGTTAACTTAATTAACCCCTGATTAGCCTAATCAGTCAATGACATGCGGGACCCACACATAGTTGACCCAGTCAACTGCATAGTTGACTGCTGACATCACTCTGATGTCATGCCTACGTCATCACACACTGTTTTGGATAATGTTGGAATTAAATATATAATTAAAATCAGAAAATGATTTAAATCTTTAGAAAATCATATCTTTTAATCCGTAATTCAGATGAAAATACTTTGTACATGAAAGTTGCTCAGAACGACGAGACGAATTCGAATACGCAGCCCGTTCATCCGCTACGCATCCCTAGCATAGCAAACACGCAACTTTCCCCCTCCGGCTCCTCTGCCCGAAAACGCGGAACCCCGGGGATACTTTCCCGGATGTTTCCCCCCTTCGCCGGTATCACCTATCCCTGCGTTAGGTCACCCCTAGCACAACGTATTTCCGCATCTTGCTTTGTGTTACATTTGATTGCTCTGTTATTTATTTTGTTCCCCCTCCGTTACTTCTTTTCGGTAGACTACGAGACTGACGCTGCTGCTGGTACCCCGATCGACTACGGTGTTGACGACCCCTCCTTGTCTGAGCAACCAGGCAAGCCCCCCCTTTTGATCACCAGATATCGCCTACTCTTCTCTATACTGCTTGCATTAGAGTAGTGTAGCATGTTGCTGCTTCCCGTTAATCCTATACTGATGCATAGCCTGTCCTTGCTACTACTGTTGTTACCTTTACCTGCAATCCTAATGCTTAGTATAGGATGCTAGTTTATCATCAGTGGCCCTACATCCTTGTCCGTCTGCCATGCTATACTATCGGGCCGTGATCACTCGGGAGTTGATCACGGGTATATACTATATACTTTATACATGATACATGTGGTGACTAAAGACGGGTCGGCTTGAGGAGCACCCGCGAGTGGATCTTTGAGGGCAGGTTCCGACCACCTAGGAGAGAGGTGGGCCTGGCCCTGGTCGACGTTCGCGGATACTTAACACACTTAACGAGATCTGGGTATTTGATCTGAGTTTGGCCATTTGGTCTATACGCACTAACCATCTACGCGGGAGTAGTTATGGGTATCCCGGCGTCGTGGTATCAGCCGAAGCCTTCGTGACGTCAGCGACTGAGTGGCGCGCGCCGGATTGGAACGTAAGCCTGCTCTTGTATTAAGGGGGCTAGTTCTGCTTCCGGCCGCGTACGCAACGTGCAGGTGTGCTAAGGGCGATGGGCCCAGACCCCTGTGCACTTAGGTTTAGACCGGCGTGCTGACCTCTCTGTTGTGCCTAGGTGGGGCTGCGACGTGTTGATCTTCCGAGGCCGGGCATGACCCAGGAAAGTGTGTCCGGCCAAATGGGATCGAGCGTGTTGGGGTATGTGGTGCACCCCTGCAGGGAAGTTAATCTATTCGAATAGCCGTGATCTTCGGTAACAGGACGACTTGGAGTTGTACCTTGACCTTATGACAACTAGAACCGGATACTTAATAAAACACACCCTTCCAAGTGCCAGATACAACCGGTGATCGCTCTCTCACAGGGCGACGAGGGGAGGATCATCAGTTAGGATTATGCTATGCGATGCTACTTGGAGGACTTCAGTCTACTCCCTTCTACATGCTGCAAGACGGAGGCTGTCAGAAGCGTAGTCTTCGAAAGGATTAGCTATCCCCCTCTTATTCTGGCTTTCTGCAGTTCAGTCCACCGATATGGCCCTTTACACATTTACCCATGCATATGTAGTGTAGCTTCTTGCTTGCGAGTACTTTGGATGAGTACTCACGGTTGCTTTCTCCTTCTTTCCCTCTATCCCTTCTACCTGGTTGTCGCAACCAGATGTTGGAGCCCAGGAGCCAGACGCCACCGTCGACGACGACCCCTACTACACCAGAGGTGCCTACTACTACGTGATGCCCGCTGACGACGACCAGGAGTAGTTAGGAGGATCCCAGGCAGGAGGTCTGCGCCTCTTTCGATCTGTATCCCAGTTTGTGCTAGCCTTCTTAAGGCAAACTTGTTTAACTTATGTCTGTACTCAAATATTGTTGCTTCCGCTGACTCGTCTATGATCGAGCTCTTGTATTCGAGCCCTCGAGGCCCCTGGCTTGTAATATGATGCTTGTATGACTTATTTTATTTGTAGAGTTGTGTTGTGATATCTTCCCGTGAGTCCCTGATCTTGATCGTACACGTTTGCGTGTATGATTAGTGTACAATTAAATCGGGGGCGTCACAAGTTGGTATCAGAGCCAACTGCCTGTAGGAATCCCCTTTCCAACTGCTTGGCCGAAGTTGAGTCTAGTCGATGAAAACTGATTTTCTAACATGGCTGTGCGGCCCATGGGCCCACGTCACCATCTGGGTGGTATTAGGATCTTTTACTCCTTGAACCTTACTCTGGGACTCTGATCTCTCTTCTATTCGGGTTTAATAAATTTACTAAAAATCTAACTTAGGTTCTCGAAAATACTTTCTCCCGGAGAACCCCCTTCAGTCCAGACGATCGTCGGCTGCACTAGAGGATTTCGAAGATACTCTCCGATATTCTGTTGAAACCTTATGCCGTTGCTTTTGCAAGTCCCTACCACCGAAATATCCCTATGGATAAGTATTTAGACCTGACGTGCTTACTTATATTCCCAGTCGATCTTGTTATTATAAGATACCCCGAGAATACTTTGTGCCCACTGCCTTGCAGTTCTTTGCCACATGCATACAACTACGGATAATTACTCGCATTTATCGAGTATCCGCTCATCCCCAGATATTCATGCAGTTCACCAAATTCTTTGAAATACCATTCGGTCTTCCGAAAATCCTGAGCAACCTATTGCTCCTGAAATTCTTGCTTGCTTGCATTATGGTTAATCCCATAAGTATAGTAATCTTATTGGCTACCTTTGTCAATATCATTTTGAGTCCATTGACTCAATATGTTGCGAATTCTCGCAATCCTCACTCAGATCGTAGAATTCATCCTTCCAGCTCAGATGTCATTTAAAACGTGAGCTGGTCCTCGGCCAATCAGATTGCCATCGATTGTACCCCTAAGTCTATTCAACTTGTCCATCCTTGATCAGAGCGTTTGCTCCTGATCCCTTGATTTGAAAATCATAATTCCTTTATTATTTAAACATTGAATTATTCAGATGTTCTGTAAAACGATGCATTTGCATTCTTTCTTCCTCTGATTGGGTATCGATACTCACATGAGCTCCATTGTGGGTCACCATATCCACTGTTGGATTATTATCCGACAATGCCCTTCATAATTAATCACCTTGTGAGTTCTTTCTCTGATACATAATGCCTTTGGTAATTTGTATCCTCTCCTTTTGCCAACCATGCTCTGCTTTCGAGCTGGTAATATTTACTCATGAAACTTGTGGTACATGTTTCTAAGAAGCCCCTATGGGT
The DNA here is from genome assembly GCF_056163025.1 of Triticum urartu. Taxonomy (NCBI): domain Eukaryota; kingdom Viridiplantae; phylum Streptophyta; class Magnoliopsida; order Poales; family Poaceae; genus Triticum; species Triticum urartu. Next base: position 8,474,403 of record NC_141876.1, on the reverse strand, counting down.
TGAACATATGCCTTCTCTAAAACTGTGTGAACTCGAAAGTTTTCACGGGTCATACTCCTCTGATAATTCACCGGGTAGGTTTTGACACTAAAATCAGTTTTATCTAGAGCAGTGAATGAAAGGTTATGCATTGAAGAAGTGGGAGTCGACCTTGAACTTGTGTTCATGCCCATGGACACGATGTATATCCTATCATGGAAGCTTCTTGCAATAATAACTATCCTCCTTGATATAATATCATTTGGTATCTGTGAATTGATCCTTGCAATCGTGGTTCCGACCATATGTTCTTCTTTGACCCCATTTCTCGGGCAAGTTTAAGCACTTGTCTTGTGTGGACCAATACACCAGTCCAACCTTTACTTTGATCTACTGTCGAGTATTACACCCTGGTATCTCGGGAATATCATGGGACATCATAACTTCTTATGGGTTCTTCATAAACCATTATCACTCGCCGGATCCAATTGTTCCTAGGTTCTGGGTTGTCGTCAACCGAGAACATCGAATAGTGAATCGATTCCGCACTCTGATTCAATAACTCTTAAGTAAATGTTGTTGCTTTCGAGTTAATATTCATTTAAGTCATTCCTAGCCTGATCGGCTATATCATCATTGTGCTAAATTTTAACTGTGCTACCTGGTCCTTCACGGAGCACAATTCTCGACGATGAGCTAAGCTTACGTCGATTTTCCTCATCATATCATTTCTCCCTGAACAGCAAACTTGATTTCGAGTTTGTGTCATACCCATGGTTCCAATAACCATTCGCTTCATCATTCCTTTCACTTGATGTCATCGCCGATCGATTACATCTTCGTGGAGCCTCTCGACCAAATTTGTCGTGGTCATCAAACAACATTTTGATTCCTTCTAGAATATCAACCAAATGTATGATGACATGTAACCATCCTTGTCCCTCGATGATTTGTGTTATCACCGACAACATTATTGCTTTCCCTCCAACACAAACTTGTTCGTGTTTTGTGTTATACCTGGAGACCCGTGCTATCCAGCAATTATTCTTCGATACCTTGGAGTATTACCATCTTTTATGTCCAGAATGTCGTGAGAATTTCACCACCTCCTAAGAATTCTTGATACAGGTAATACTTATCACCATCACCATTCTTTCTTGGTCCCCGTGTTGGATCTAACCGGGATACCAACAGGTGAACGGTGCTGTTTGGATTCTGCCCTTCTAGCAACCCTATTGCTTTGAAGTTAATGGTCGGCCGTTCGTTCTTAGACTATTGATTATTGAATCACCATTCTGACATTGGTCGTGCAACCCAACCCATATTTTGGGCGCACCTTTCAACCAATGTTTAATTGTTTATGTTTTCCGTGACCATACTTCCTTATATCATTTGATCTGACAAATGTTATCTCCTTGTTCACTTAATTGTGGAAATCCATATTTTGTTAATCTTGATGAATTGTTGCTGATTCCATCAGCCACCTCCTCATTCTATCCTTGATTTAATAATGACCTCATGATTCGGAACTTGCTTCCACAGTTCAATTCCTGAGAATCTTACAATGTCGTCTCGTCAATTTGTTTTGCACCTTTTCTTCTCAGGCATCTTGAGTCTGAGGTTTCCTAACACCGATCAGATCAGAATCTCGATCAGATATGATGGTTGGAACATACTTTCAAGAGTTATAACATTGATCCTCATATGACCCGGTAAGGTGATGTCGTGCCTAGCACACCTGGCCGGTTGGCCCTATTGTTATAGATTCCTTTTCAGCAAGGTTATCCATTCGTCCATGAGGAAATTATAAGACTTATTCTACAAGTTATTCCTGATGGATCCTTTGTGTTTCCAAAGTCTGATCTTTGCTTAAAGACCTTTTCAATGCTATCTCGAAGCATGTCTGTGGTACTTCGATTTTCAACAAGAACATTTGAAATCCAATGCTAAATGTTTCTTGCTCAATTATCCAAACACCGTTGTATGGGTAATGTCATGAAATTTCTCTCTCCCCTTACCTAAAGGGTTTTCTACCTTATGTCCTGTCTTGGATATCATGCTCTGCTTGACTTTGGGAAGGATATACCCCTGACATATGTGTTTAAACACATTTTTCTTTCCATTGTTCTGTTTAAATCTGATGATCACATTTTCCTTTCCATTGTCTTGTTTAAACTTTCTCGTGGTTTATATGATCTAAGCAGTAATGATTCGCTGCTTATATAAACACCTCGGTTGTACGACTCTGTCAATAAGACCCTGTTACTATTGTTGATGACATTCTGGTAGCCACCGATGGACGAGAACCTTGCCTATTGGTCCGCCTCGTTCAACGAGCAGGAAAATGGTTCTCTTCGTCCCTCGCCCTTGGTACCGACATTGTTGCCGACATAACTGATAGGCTATCCTCTGACATGCCTTTCTTGCATGATGGTGCAAGACGTCAACGCTTTTCCTACTTTTAACCCACATTGTGGGCCCATAACCCACAGTTCTACAGGATCGAAACCTGACTCTCCTATACACCCTGTTGCCAAAGTTATTCCTAGAGCTTGACTTCGAATATAATTTGCGAGCCACCTTCCTAGTGATCAATTCTGGTATCGGACACAATACTTATTCCCGTTGCTCTGAACCCCATTCACACTCTGTTTCAGGCAATGAACGATTGCCTATCCGTTTGAAACTTCTTATTGCACCGTCTTACTTTGCTCTCGATGTATTTCATTTGTTCAACTCGAGAGATACTCATATGTTCATACTTGGGAAACCCCCAGAAGATTTTCCCTTATAACATCCTATCGTTGTAGAGCTGCCCCTTACCTATTCGTAAGTACGATGGATATCCCGAAGAAAGGATGACAATTGATCATGGTGACTTGAAGCAGTGAAATGAAGACATCAACGAAAGGGATCAACCTCTTAGTAAGGGCAGCCAAGACCGAGAAGACTCGTTAGGTTTTTCGCTACCAACACCTTCGCCCCTTACTCCACCGCTTAAATCTCGGGACGAGATTTCTTGTAGTGGAGGAGAATTGTGACGCCCGGGTAATTAAGCTACAGTGATCCTCTGCTAATGATGCCACGTGACCTCGTTTATAGTTGCTAATCTCCAGTTAGTTCGAAACCGATTCAAATTCAAATTCAAAATTAGGCAAACAATAAAAGTTTTCAAATATTAAAACTAAAATGTTCGGAGTGAACCAAATATTGCATAGATAATTATGGGGGAAAAACCACACATTTATAAAATGTTTAAATACTATGGGACGAATAAAACAGTAGTAAAAATGATTATTCGAATAACTTCGATAATTAATAAAATGTCAAACTAAGTTATTTGGGGTCTAAACTTTTTGTGACTATGGACTAGGTTGTAATACTAATTTAGATACTAAGTGTATGTTTTACTAAAATAGAATGCAACTACAATAAAGCAGGAAAGAATAAATAAAAGGAAAAGAAAACACAAAAACAGAAAGGAAAACTAACCCAAAAAAGAGGTAAAAGGAGACCCCCCCCACTGGACCCCTTGGCCCAACTGGGCCGTGGCCCAGCCGGCCATCCCCTGGCCTATAGGCCACCCCACCCCCCTGCCCCGAAACCCTAACGCCCCCACTCCCCACGACCGCAACCACCTCCCCACTCCCTCGTCTCTCCCTCTCATCCGATCCAGATCGGATCGGGCCATCCCCGTCGCCCCGCCGCCGTTCACCATCGCCACCGCCGGCCAGCGCCCTCCTCCTCAACCCTCCTTCCCAGCGCCCCCCCACGCTCGGCTGGTTCTGGATCGGGGAGGGGGCCGATCCCGCGTCGCCCTGCACTCCCGATCCCGCCGCCCGTCGCCGCGACGACCTCGCGTCCACGTCTTCCTCCCCGAGCCCCCACTGCCCGTGCCCTACTCCTCCCGATGTGAGTCCCGCCTTGCTCCCTCCCTCTCCCTCGCGCGCTCGCGCTCGTCGCCGCGGTCCCCGCCGAGCTCGCCCCCGGTTGACGCGCTCCGGCCGCGTCCGATGCGCGCTCACCACGCCGTGCCCGCGCACCGCACCTGCCGTGGCCCCCAGCCCCCTGCCGCCTCCGATGCGACCACCGAATCCCCCCTGCGCCAGCGACGCCGCTACACCCGCGGCCAACTCCGAGCCCCCTCCACCCCGCGACCACCCCTGCCCGCTCGCGCCGTGGCCGTCGCCCCCGCGGCTGTGTCCGGTGCCCGCGCCCCTGGGTTCCCGCAGTCGCCGCGGCCCGACCTCGCCCCACGCCCCTTCCTGCCTCGCCGCCGGCGGCCGGGCTGGCCCCGTCGCGCCGCTGGTCTCGCCCGAGGCCAGCGCCCGGGTTGGCCCCTATCGGGCGCCCCTGCGCCCGTTACCAGTAGCGCCCGTTCCGGTTTGGCCCCCTGGGGCCTATGACAAATGGGCCCCATGCCCAAAATGTTTTAATAAAAAAAAGAGAGAAGAATTAAAAATAAAAATAAAAATAATTAAATAAATAATAATTATTAAATTAATTAATTAATTAATTAAAGAATTAATTAAATTAAATTAATTAATCAGGATTAGATTAACCTAATTACTAGTTAACTTAATTAACCCCTGATTAGCCTAATCAGTCAATGACATGCGGGACCCACACATAGTTGACCCAGTCAACTACACAGTTGACTGCTGACATCACTCTGATGTCATGCCTACGTCATCACACACTGTTTTGGATAATGTTGGAATTAAATATATAATTAAAATCAGAAAATGATTTAAATCTTTAGAAAATCATATCTCTTAATCCGTAATTCAGATGAAAATACTTTGTACATGAAAGTTGCTCAGAACGACGAGACGAATTCGAATACGCAGCCCGTTCATCCGCCACGCATCCCTAGCATAGCAAACACGCAACTTTCCCCCTCCGGCTCCTCTGCCCGAAAACGCGGAACCCCGGGGATACTTTCCCGGATGTTTCCCCCCTTCGCCGGTATCACCTATCCCTGCGTTAGGTCACCCCTAGCACAACGTATTGCCGTGTCTTGCTTTGTGTTACATTTGATTGCTCTGTTATTTATTTTGTTCCCCCTCCGTTACTTCTTTTCGGTAGACTACGAGACTGACGCTGCTGCTGGTACCCCGATCGACTACGGTGTTGACGACCCCTCCTTGTCTGAGCAACTAGGCAAGCCCCCCCTTTTGATCACCAGATATCGCCTACTCTTCTCTATATTGCTTGCATTAGAGTAGTGTAGCATGTTACTGCTTCCCGTTAATCCTATACTGATGCATAGCCTGTCCTTGCTACTACTGTTGTTACCTTTACCTGCAATCCTAATGCTTAGTATAGGATGCTAGTTTATCATCAGTGGCCCTACATCCTTGTCCGTCTGCCATGCTATACTATCGGGCCGTGATCACTCGGGAGTTGATCACGGGTATATACTATATACTTTATACATGTACATGTGGTGACTAAAGACGGGTCGGCTTGAGGAGCACCCGCGAGTGGATCTTTGAGGCGGAGCGACAGGGCAGGTTCCGACCACCTAGGAGAGAGGTGGGTCTGGCCCTGGTCGACGTTCGCGGATACTTAACATGCTTAACGAGATCTGGGTATTTGATCTGAGTTTGGCCATTTGGTCTATACGCACTAACCATCTACGCGGGAGTAGTTATGGGTATCCCGGCGTCGTGGTATCAGCCGAAGCCTTCGTGACATCAGCGACTGAGTGGCGCGCACCGGATTGGAACGTAAGCCTGCTCTTGTATTAAGGGGGCTAGTTCTGCTTCCGGCCGCGTACGCAACGTGCAGGTGTGCTAAGGGCGATGGGCCCAGACCCCTGTGCGCTTAGGTTTAGACCGGCGTGCTGACCTCTCTGTTGTGCCTAGGTGGGGCTGCGACGTGTTGATCTTCCGAGGCCGGGCATGACCCAGGAAAGTGTGTCTGGCCAAATGGGATCGAGCGTGTTGGGGTATGTGGTGCACCCCTGCAGGGAAGTTAATCTATTCGAATAGCCGTGATCTTCGGTAACAGGACGACTTGGAGTTGTACCTTGACCTTATGACAACTAGAACCGGATACTTAATAAAACACACCCTTCCAAGTGCCAGATACAACCGGTGATCGCTCTCTCACAGGGCGACGAGGGGAGGATCATCGGTTAGGATTATGCTATGCGATGCTACTTGGAGGACTTCAGTCTACTCCCTTCTACATGCTGCAAGACGGAGGCTGTCAGAAGCGTAGTCTTCGAAAGGATTAGCTATCCCCCTCTTATTCTGGCTTTCTGCAGTTCAGTCCACCGATATGGCCCTTTACACATTTACCCATGCATATGTAGTGTAGCTTCTTGCTTGCGAGTACTTTGGATGAGTACTCACGGTTGCTTTCTCCTTCTTTCCCTCTATCCCTTCTACCTGGTTGTCGCAACCAGATGTTGGAGCCCAGGAGCCAGACGCCACCGTCGACGACGACCCCTACTACACCGGAGGTGCCTACTACTACGTGATGCCCGCTGACGACGACCAGGAGTAGTTAGGAGGATCCCAGGCAGGAGGTCTGCGCCTCTTTCGATCTGTATCCCAGTTTGTGCTAGCCTTCTTAAGGCAAACTTGTTTAACTTATGTCTGTACTCAGATAGTGTTGCTTCCGCTGACTCGTCTATGATCGAGCTCTTGTATTCGAGCCCTCGAGGCCCCTGGCTTGTAATATGATGCTTGTATGACTTATTTTATTTGTAGAGTTGTGTTGTGATATCTTCCCGTGAGTCCCTGATCTTGATCGTACACGTTTGCGTGTATGATTAGTGTACGATTAAATCGGGGGCGTCACAGAAGATCTTTATCGGTCATACCGCAATAACAACATACATTATCCCCTTTGTCATCGGTATGTTACTTGCCCGAGATTCGATCATCGGTATCATCATACCTAGTTCAATCTCGTTACCGGCAAGTCTCTTTACTCGTTCCGTAATGCATCATCCTGTAACTAACTCATTAGTCATATTGCTTGCAAGACAGTGATGTGCATTACTGAGAGGGCCCAGAGATACCTCTCCGATAGTTGGAGTGACAAATCCTAATCTTGATCTATGCCAACCCAACAAACACCTTCGGAGACACCTGTAGAGCATCTTTATAATCACCCAGTTACATTGTGATGTTTGATAGCACACAAGGTGTTCCTCCAGTATTCGGGAGTTGCATAATCTCATAGTGAGAGGAATGTGTATAAGTCATGAAGAACGCAATAGCAATAAAACTTAATGATCATTATGCTAAGATAACAGATGGGTCTCGTCCATCACATCATTCTCTAATGATGTGATCCTGTTCATCAAATGACAACACATGTATATGGTTAGGAAACTTAACCATCTTTGGTTAACGAGCTAGTCAAGTAGAGGCATACTAGCGACATTTGTTTTGTCTATGTATTCACACATTTACTAAGTTTCCGGTTAATACAATTCTAGCATGAATAATAAACATTTATCATAATATAAGGAAATATAAATAACAACTTTATTATTACCTCTAGGGCATATTTCCTTCAAAGATGCCGCATCCCAACTGAACAATTTCGTTGAGTTGTGTGATATGCAAAAGAAAAAAGATGTGGACAAGGATATTGTTAAATTGAAGCTATTTCCATTCTCACTTTGAGATTGTGCTAAAACTTGGTTTTCATGTTTGCCTAAAAACAGTATTGATTCATGGAATAAGTGTAAATATGCTTTTATTTCCAAGTATTTTCCTCCTGCTAAGATCATCTCCCTTAGGATCGATATTATGAATTTTAAGCAACTTGATCACGAACATGTTACACAATCTTGGGAGAGGATGAAATTGATGATACGAAATTGCCCTACTCATGGTTTGAATATGGGGATGATTATACAATTTTTTATAGCGGATTGAATTTTGCTTCTAGAAATCTTTTAGATTCGGACGCGGGAGGTACTTTTATGGAAATTACTTTAGGAGAAGCTACTAAACTCCTAGATAATATTATGGTTAATTATTCTCAATAGCATACCGAAAGATCTTCCACTAGTAAAAAAGTGCATGAGATTGAAGAGATTAATGTTTTGAGTGGAAAGATGGATGGACTTATGAAATTATTTACTAGCAAGAGTGCTTCTATTGATCCTAATTATATGCCTTTGTATAATTTGATTGAAAGTAATAATGAATCTATGGATGTAAATTTTGTTGGTACGAACAATTTTGGTAATAACGCGTATAGAGGTAATTTTAATCCTAGGCCGTTTCCTAGTAATTCCTCTAATAATTATGGTAATTCTTACAACAATTCTTATGGAAATTATAATGAGATTCCCTCTAATTTTGAGAATAGTGTTAAAGAATTTATGAGTTCACAAAAGAATTTCATTGCTTTGGTTGAAGAAAATTGCTCAAGATTGATGATTTGGCTAGGAACGTGGATATAATTTCTCTTGATGTTGATTCTTTGGAACTTAGATCTATTCCACCCAAGAATTATATTAATGAGTCTCTCAAAGCTATGATAATTTTCATTGATGAGTGCAAAGAAAGAACCGCTAAGATGCATGCTAAACGAGATTGGTTTGTAAAAACATGTTCTTCTAGTTTCCGTGAAAATAATGATGAAGATCTTAAAGTGATTGATGTGACTCCTATTGAATCTTTGTTTTCCAATATAAATCTTGATAAATATGGGACTGGAGATGAGTCAACTTTAGTTAAAAAGCGTCACAATGATTCGGAGTTTTTAGATCTTGATGCAAAAATTGATAAAAGTGAGATTGGAGAGGTAAAAACTTTAAGTAGCAATGAACCCACTCTTTTGGATTTCAAGGAATTTAATTATGATAATTGTTCTTTAATATATTGTATTTCCTTGTTGCAATCCATGTTGAATTCTCCTCATGCTTATAATCAAAACAAAGCTTTTACTAAACATATCGTTGGTGTTATGATGCAATCTTTTGAAGAAAAGCTTGAATTGGAAGTTTCTATCCCAAGAAAACTTTATGATGAGTGGGAACCTACTATTAATATTAATATTAAAGATTATGAGTGTCATGCTTTGTGTGATTTTGGTCCTAGTGTTTCCACGATTCCAAAAACTTTATGTGATGTACTAGGTTTTCGTGAATTTGATGATTGTTCTTTAAATTTGCATCTCGTGGATTCCACTATTAAGAAACCCATGGGAAGGATTAATGATGTTCTGATTGTTGAGAATAGGAATTATGTGCTCGTAGATTTCATTGTTCTTGATATAGATTGCAATCCTACATGTACTTAGAACGGTTGGTGCAATTATTGATATGAAAGAAGGAAACATTAGATTTCAATTTTTGTTAAGGAAGGGCATGGAACACTTTCCTAGAAAGTGTATTAAATTGCCTTATGAATCTATTATGAGAGTTACTTATGGATTCCATACCAAAGATGTCAATACCTAGATCTATTTGTGTTTTTATGCCTAGCTAAGGGCGTTAAACAATAGCGCTTGTTGGGAGGCAACCCAATTTCATTTTTGTTCTTTGCTTTCTGTTCCTGTTTTGCTTTGAATAATTCATCTAGCCTCTGGTTGGATGTGGTTTTGTGTTTTATGGCGTCTCTGCATCCATCGAGTCTAGTGATCTGCAGCTATGTGGGTCCATTTTCTGCAGAAACAAGTGGGAATGTTATTATCAAGTTGCATTAGATTGTGTAGAGCCTAAAGAGCAGCAACAAAGCACTGGAACCTCTCCAAATTGTAGGTTTTTATTGACAGCCTATACTTCCAGGGTTAGCAAAAACACAAGAAACAATGGTGGTTACAAAGTTACAGCGAGATTCGGGAAAAAATATCCACAACATACAAACATGGCCTGAATGTTGCATGCATTAGAACTATTTTGCACGTAGGAGCATTTCGATGCACTACCAAGAGCTCACTAGAAGAATCAACCATGCATGCATGTTACATGTACAATTAATAGCAGTAAACCAGGACCAAACAAACAGATTTTTAAAGCTCAACGATGTTACTATGTTGGTTACTACACATCCATGCCAATGATACTAACATATCTAGTGGCACTGCACTAAACCTTTAAGATGTGAGCTTAAATCAATGGGTGATTCATAGAGAGAAGAGTTATTAGCTTAAATCCGATTCTTATTAGATAAATTGTTGGTGCAACTACATGTAACATAATAGGAACATACATCCATCATTACACAAACAAATTGCCTATGTGTGTTTTCATCATACACAAAAATCTGATTTTACAGTCCAATGGCATCAAGTAGAGAAAGGTAGTACGAGAGACAGGGGCAAGAGAGGTGAGGACCTGCATGGCGTCTCCTCCATGGTGCTTCCCCACCCCATGACCTGTAGATCGTCTCCTCTGCTGCTACAAAATAAGAGAGAGAGAGAGAGAGAGAGAGAGAGAGAGAGTTGGGGGAGGAAGGACTCACCAGAGGTGGAGAGGAGGCCCAGCCCGATGGCCGCCGGTGTCGGACTAGGAGGGGATGAACTCGTCCATGGTGTTGGTGCTTCCCCGACCAACTCATCCCCGCACCTCTCCTCTGTTGCTACAAAAGAAGAAAAAGAGATTGGAGAGAGGAAGAGAGAGATGAAGAGGAGGATGAAGGAGGGGGAGGGGATGAACTCACCGGAGTTGGACCGACGCCCGAAACCCTAGCAGACGCCCGGTGAGCTGCACCTGCTTGTCCTGGGACCATGGCGTCGGCATCTCGTCATGTGGCCCTGTCCCGGCATTGGCGCTCACGATTGGAGCGATGAGGTGCAAGCATGGCGGATCTAGCCGCCGCCATGGATTACACCTAGGCTACTGGATCTCCCTCTCCTTCCAGCAGCGAAGGAGGAGGAAGGAGGGGGAGTGAGAGGAGGTGCCGAGGTGTGAGGCCGGTGGCAGCGGTGGGTGGGGAGGGGAATCACGGGTGGGAGGGATGAGAAATCGGGAGAAAGTGGGTGTGGGCCTCTCAGAGTGACGAGTTGGCGGTGGGGCAGGGGCAGGTGTGATGCGGCCTAGGGGGTTCTTTGCCGTCAGTGCGTATAAAGTAGACGACAAGGCCATCTCTTTGCCGACAGTAGGGTTCAAGGCTGACGGCAAAGCCCCTCTCCGTTTCACGTCCGTCTGGTTGCCTTCTTTGTCGCCAGTTGGTCTAGATCACTTTTGCCGTCAGGTTTTCTGTGCTGTCAGTCGTTTTATCTCTTTGCCTTCCGATTTTTTTGCCACCAGTTTTTCCACTATTTTACCGTCAGCTGTTCTTTGCCGTCAGCAACTGACGACAATTTTTTTCTTTGCCGTATGCCCCAACGAAAAGCTGACGACAAAGAGGAAAACTAACGGCAAATATTAGCTGATTCCTGTAGTGTGAGCTGCCCTACATGACTGTGATTCATCTGACGTAATCTGTTGGTTTGTTTGTTGCGGTGTTATGAATTATCACTTTATGATCAGATTTATCTATGAATTCCTTTTGGGATCTATTTGGTTTCTTTGCTTCATAATTCTTATTCATATATGCTCTCCGATCTATCTTTTTTTCTTTGGCCAAGTTAGGGGGGTGATCTCCAAGAGGGAATTGTGTATGATATATAGTTAGGTTCAATCTTGCATGTAATCTACCACAGTGACAGAAAGTGAAAAAGGCTTGTATTGTGTTGTTGCCACTAGGGATAAAAAGATGGTTGAGTAGTTGGCCTTTGAACGCAGGGTGAAGACAATATATCATCTACTTCATGTCATCATACTTATTGCAATACTCTGTTTTTACTTAATACTTTAAGATGCATGCTGGATAGTGGTCTTGAGTGGAGTATTAGCTATAGATGCAATTGGATAACAAATCTATAGATTTTGGGACGTGATGCTCATATGTTAATTATGCCATGGATAGTCATAGTCAGAAATATTGCAATTTAATTTATACACAACTATAATTTGTTCAGCACACCATGCTTTCTTATGGAGAGAAACCGCTAGTGAATCTATGGATCCCAGTCCATCTTCCTCTATATTTTTCAACCTCGATCAAACCTTCTTTTAAATTCTTTTTTACTTTTCCATTGCAATCAAATCTTCCATACACTTATGCTTTCAATCCTTGTAACTAGCAAGCTAGTGAGATTGACAACCTCACTAGTCTTGTTTGGGGCCTAGGTAGTTTTGTATTTGTGTGTGCAGGTACTGATCATTATTGTCTTACTAAACTCTTGTTGGTTTGATAAACCTTGAGGCCAGTTAAGGGAAATTGATGCTTGACCCTTGCACTTGGGGGCCCAACACACTAGTAGAAAACGGAGCTTTAAAACCGGTTCGTAAGGGCCTTTAGTGTCGGTTCCATAAGCGACACTAATTGGTGGGCACTAAAGCCCCCCCCTTTAGTACCGGTTCGGCATGAACCGGCGCTGAAGTGCCACCACGTGGCGTGAGCTCGCGCCCTGGTATGGGGGACCTTTAGTACCGGTTGGTGTTACCAACCGGTACTAAAGGGTTTTTTTTGAATTTTTTTTGAAAACTTTGGAATTTTTTTTTATTTTTTTTCGATTTTTAATTTTTCTGAATTATTTGGTGATTTAGTCTCTAATCACCTCTCTTAACTGCTCAAGTGTGGATCACTCATCCCAAATCATCTAACTTTCCGATTGGTCACCCATCCCTCTCACTACTCCAGCCCGAGCACGCTTAACTTTCGGGTTCTATTCTCCTTCGTTTCCAAGTCTGCACTTGTTGTTTTCCTGACAATAGTAAGATGCCAATCCTATTAACCCTCAGGAGTTTAGCTTGAGCATGAAGTCACACATTTCACTGTTTGAGTTTGAAACTATTATTCTGAAAAACAGTAATTATTCAGTAACACTAATATTTCTTGAATAAGTTTGACCATAGTTTGACCACAGTTTGACCATAGTTTGACCAGATTTGACCAAAATTCAAAAAATGAAATAATTATTTAGTAACACTAATATTCTTGAATAATTATGTAGTAACATTAATACTTCTTAAATAAGTAGTTTGACCAGATTTAACAAAAAAAATTAAAAAAAAACTTAAATTTGACCATATCTTTTTTTCCTTTTGGAATTTGAGGATTCTAAAAAATTGCAAACAGGCCGTAGGCGGTCTCCATCGGATGCGGATTTTCGTGCTAAATTTTTTGATATATTATATGTTTTTTTCCAACATCGTATGCAAAAGTTATAGCCGTTTTACATTTTCCCTACACTTTTTGCAAAATATGTCAAAATTTAAGTTTTCAAATTTTCCTAACGTGTAGATGTAGTAATATAACTACCTCTCGAAGGATTTTATTTTTTGAAGTTTTTATCATTTTCTTTTGATTTTTTCAAAACCGAAATGGCCATACACAGGGGGGGGGGGTAGAGTTTGAAAATTACCCTATAGTGCCGGATTGTGTCTTCAACCGGGACTATAGGTTAAGACTCTGTAGTGCCGGTTGGTGACACAAACCGGTACTATAGGTTAGACCTTTAGTACCGGTTTGTCTCACAAACCGTCACTAAAGGGGCTCGTGGGGTCCTGGCCTGATGCCAGCCTGCCACCACCCCTTTAGTACCGGTTCGTGGCACGAACCAGTACTAAAGGTTCATTATGAACCGGCACTAATGCATAGCCATTCGAACCGGCACTATTGATCACATTAGTGCCAGTTTTTTTACAAACCGGCACTAATGTGCTTCACGTTTGACCCTTTTTCTACTAGTGACACCTTCCTAGTTGAGAGGAAGCAAGCCTTTTTCTGACGCCGTTGCCGGGGAGTTTTCTTCATAGTCATAGGTCCTTCACTCATTTATTTACTACCTTGCTTTCTATACTGCTTAGTTACTTTTTGTTGCTTATTATTTTGCTTTTCTGCTTTCTAAAAAACTTGAAAAACACAAAACATTTAAATTTCAGCAAGTAGTTACTATTATTTTAGCATGTTTATCATGGCTATTTCTTCACTTTCTACTACTTCTCCTGAGTTAGAAGTGCTCCACTTCAAGCAAAGGGGTGGAGAAAGTTTAAAAGATGCTTGGTATAGGATCTGTGATTCTCAGAATAGGTCTATTCGTAAACAATCTACTGTGGTGCTCATTAGGAATTTCTACATTGGTGTAACTCTCTGGAATAGGTACCTGCTAGGCACTATAATGGGAGGTAGCTTTTAGAGTAGCAATACTCTTGGTGCCTTTGATGGTATAGAAAGTATAGTAAGATCTCCTCCAATAAACACTGATGAATCTGAAGTTACCCTTGAACACCTTATGATGAGATTGGATATAATAGAAAATAATATGCCAAGTAAACAAAAACTCGAAGAAATTGATAAAAAGTTAAACAATAATGTCACTAAACTGGGATCTTCTATAGGTGAGGATCTTAAAAAGATGAAAAATCTAGAAAAAGAAGGTCATGCTGTGAGGATAGATCATCATCCCTCAAGGATAGATAAGTTAAAAGAAGCGATTGATACTCTAGGGACAATGTTTGCTTCAATAAAAACTACTAGAAGTGATATATTATCGCAAGTAGTTTTCTCACCTTTATTTATTAGGATTGTGGGGATTGAGAGGCCCAAAGACATTTCTTCAATTCTATAGAAAAAAGTACCATGGATTTTTTACTTGTTAGTTATTACCCTCTAAAGTTTGATTTCAAAAATATTTTTTCTTCCCAATCTAGGTTAATTTGGTACAAAAGTGTTAGTCGAAGCAAGCACGTAAACCTCTTAATCAACAGTGTTCAAAACTTCAACCACATTTCCAAAAATAATCTGTCATTTCGGTAGGTACCAAAATATTTGTAAACTCGGAATTTCAGGCCAAATTCAAACTGTTGAACACTAGTAGAGCAAACTCCGAAAGAATTTCCAAAAATCCGAACATTTATGTGATGCCCTCAATTTGTCAGTTTCCGAAAAATTTAAACCGCCCACAAGCAATGACGTAATTTCGGTTGGGACAGATGGGAGAACACAAAAGCCACTGAAGCCAGTGTAGTACATTTATTGCCCTGTTGAGTGGTCTTAATTTTGCTCAAGTGGGTCGATCGGTGCATGCATGGGTTTCTTCACGTACATACACACATATTAATTTCAGCAAAGCGAAAGCGACGGCGAGAGGTTGCACGTAAAGGTCAGGGACCGGCAGATGGATGGGTATAGATGGCTTGCTAACCGACATGCATCAATGCATGATGCACGCCTGGCTCGTCTCCTTTTCGAGCTAGCAGCTCCTCCCCTCCACGTTAATTCCCACACGCCATTAACACCTCCCTATCTAACTCATCGATCGATTGATATGGATGGCCATCTACCAAAGTGATCTTATGTAGGAGTAAAATATAACTGCACTCTGTCTTGCTTCAATCGACCCCCCTACAATTTTACGTGCATATATGTACGTCCAACTAACCCGCCAATTAACCCATGCATGCATCGATCATGTACAGGCGTGGATACCTTTACCTTTCCTCTAATCTTGCCGGTTCTGGATTTAGCAAGTACTAGAATGTACGTGCTAATCACTATCAAACATAATCACATGCAAACATTTGATTAATTATGTGTTGTTCGGTCGATTAATGATTGCATCAATTAATAAGAGGGAGCGGCCGACTGCTCCTAGCGCTCCCGAGCAGCCGGCTCAAAAAGAACAGTTTTGGTCCTCTAAGATATAAAAATGCAATTTGTCTCCACTAATCCATATGAGGAAAATTTGAATCCACATTAGAAAAAAATACCATGTAAACAGAAAAAAGGACAAAAGAATTGCAAATGCACCAATGTGAACATGTGTGAACGCATTTAATTCTTGTTTCATAATTTTAAAAAGGTCATAACTTTTAAACCGCGCGTCGGAATTAAGATCCATTTTCACCGTTGGAACCCTCGTGACGTGCTCTTCAAAACTAGATCCTGCATGGGTATGTTTTGACGAAATATTTTTTGTACAATTTAGTCTCCGTTTGGTGCAGCTGCCTAGCAGTCGATATGCAACTATGTGATAGTCGATGTGCAACTTTCCTCCTATGCCAGTTGCCCAAGCCAGCTGCCTAGTAATTGATGTGCACATTTTCCCTTGCCCGTGGATGTGTAGATTTCACTATTTGCTGGCGTTGCTACCTCGGCCAACTGGAAAACAGTGGATGTGCAACTTTCGAAACTGCCCCAGCTAACTGCCTAATAGTGATGTGCAACTTTGCCCCGTACCCAGGTGGAGGTGTAGTTTCCCCTGGTAGCACCCCGTCAGAACCACCCCTATTAGTGAGATTTGCAACTTTACCGCGCTGTCTATAAAAAACTTTTCAGTACCCCTTATGGATGTGCGGTTTTCATCATCCAACTATCCCTGCTAGTGAGATGTGCAACTTCATCTGTTGCCCTAGCCAACTGCATAGCAGACTATGTGCAACTCTGTTTGTTGCCCCCGCCAACTGAAACTACACATCCACAAGTAGGAAGGAGAAGGAGTTGCACATCAACTACTAGACAGTTGGCTGGAACAACAGACTAAGATGTGCAACTTCATTTGTTGCCCACACCAACTGAAACTACACATCCACAAGTAGGGATGGGAAGGAGTTGCACATGGACTACTAGGTAGTTGGCCGGGCAGCAGACTAGTTGCGCATCACAAAAAGTTGGTTGTCATGGTTGTTAGATTGCAAACTCCTAGAAAAATTGGATCATGCAGCTCCAAAAGTTGGTTTTGAAAAAAAATTACACCTTGCAATACTAAAGTTGCATCGTGTAGTAATTGAGTTGCACCATCTAGCACCGAAGTTGGCATTGAATTTTTTTTCTTTCGAATGTATACAAAAAAGATATAATTTCAAAAAGGATTCCAACGATGAAAACGGATCTAAATTCCGACACGCAGTTTGAAAGATATAACTTAAAAAAACCGCGAATAAATGAGCGTACACACCCATCAACTAGCTTATCTTACTCATGTGCGTGCCAATCCACATTACATTCTGCAGTCTTCATCAGCTAGCTAGCTATATTTATTATTTGGCCAAGAAAGCTAATTTATTTATTTTGTTTGGATATTTGGGTACCACACTGGCCATGTGGTAGCTATAGCCTATCGCTAGCTATATTTGGCCAAGAAAAATTCTGCATATATATAGTTTCATATCTGTTAATCAAGTCGATGAGGACCATCAAATTAAGTCGATGGTTATCGTAGAAAAATCATCTAACCGAATGCATGCTCTGCTTCATTAAGGAGCTATCAAGACGCCATTGACACTCCAACTGCACGCAAGTAAGTACTACCGCAGTACTTCACACAAGCTACACTATGGGCCACTCGACTACTCGTTGGAAGGACACATGTGTGTGTACTATAAATAGAGAGGCAGAGGCAGAGCGATTGGTACACAGTACACATCCGGCCTCCATTGCTGCTAGCTAGCTGCATTCGGTTGAGGCCAACCAGCAACCACACACTATAGCTCATTACTCACTAGCAGCGGCGATGAGGAGGTTGCGGCTGCAGCAGCTCGCCGTCGTCGTGGCGGTACTGGCGTTAGTGGCGGCGGTGCGTCCGGCTGTGTGCCGGGAGCAGCAGAACAACGGTACGGTGGAGGTGGCAGGGGAGGAGATGCGGAGTGCGAGGGCGACGGCGGTGATCGTGTTCGGCGACTCCATCGTGGACCCAGGGAACAACAACAACCTGCACACCCAGATCAAGGCCAACCACGCGCCCTACGGCAAGGACTTCGACGGCCACGTCGCCACCGGCCGCTTCTCCAACGGCCTCGTGCCCTCCGACCTCGTCGGTACGTCCGTGTCTATTCTTATCAGTGTGGTTGTGCTTGTGGTTTGTCTATGTCTAGGTTCCAGTAAAACCCATTGTAAGATTTTCGGCCTACTTTTTCCCCATAAACAGGGTCACTACATTCTTAAGGAAATTGTAGGACCACCACCCTGCCCTTTTGACAAGGTTCCATAGAAAGAAAAGGCTATTGTTTTGGACTTCAACATAGTTCAATACATGTACAAACTCCATAAAAAGTTATGTGTTAATGCCAAAAAGTATTCGAGACAAATTCACACAGATGGTTTCAGTTCTAAGTATCGATTATTCTAAATGTGGCATAGATTTTACTATTGAACCGAGAGCTATGACTTGGTACAATTGGCTGTATAGTTATATCCGTAGCAACACATGGGTATTTTGCTGGTAGAGCATATCAAGCAAGTTTATTTGGAAGCGGGCATAGTATCATCTCTAAGGAGAGCGGCGATATGGGCTCGCGGGAGTTACATGCCTCCTGCAGGATGAACAACTGATTGACCAAAAATGGGTTAGATATTTTAAAAGGAAAATTGAGCATGTACGTCTTCAGATCTTTGTCGCGTGTGTAAGTACTTCATGCGGAAAAAAAAACCAAAAAACAAATTGTGAGAAACAATCCAGAAATTTTGTACCCTGTTTTTTCTAAATAAATCAAGTTATCTAAAAGGCAAAATTTTAGCAACAAAATTGTTTTTTAACACAAACACTTGTCGTCCTCTATGAAAAAAAATACATGCACACAAAGAGCACATATATGTACAGTTGTAAATATTTGAAGAAAATTGACATTTAGAAGATCATTTTATTTCACCCCAGGGGATATCTTTTTACTTAAAGGAAACCTGGGGAGATATCTGGCGCAACAATTAATTAACTTCACTTCTCTTAATTTCTCATGCATAGGCCGCTCCTGTTCTATGCGCTTAGCGACAAATTATCCCCAAAACACAAAAGGTTGCTAAATATGGGCCGACCCACTAGTGCCGGCATGCCTGCTCGCTTGCATGAAAAACCGGCAGCACCTGGCTCGATAACAAAAATCAGTCATGTTCGTCTGAGGAAAAGGCGACTAGAAAAACCAGCATTTCCTGACTTGGAAAAAACCGGCCACGTTGTTTTGGACAAATTTGAAAAACTACATGAATTTAAAAAATGTTCAATTTTTTAAAAAATATTTCGGAATTTATAAAAAATCTTGAACTTTAAAAAAAGGTTCAAATTTTAAAAATGTTTGTGAATTTTTAAAAAGTTTGTGGACTAAAAATTGAAAACAAACAAACAAATAAAAACAAGGGAAATAAAATAGGATAGAAAAGGAAAAAAATAAAGAGATAAAAAATGGTCAAAATCCAGTAGTTAGCTGCAGGCATGCCGGCCGAGTTTTCGCTTTACAGCCTGTTCAATAAACTTCTCCCATTTCATTGATGGGCCGGATTTCAGCCCAGAAACTTCACGTGAAGAAGCTGGTTGCTCCATGGCTCAACGTGGACCACACTCCGGAGGACCTCCTCACCGGAGTCAGCTTCGCCTCCGGCGCCACTGGATATGACCCCCTCACTCCAAAAATCGTGGTATGTACTCTGGCTGATCTTTCACACTCAATCTCTATTGATAATATTATATGATGCATGCATGATCGATGTAGAGGCCGAATCACAGTACACCGCTAGCTAGTCCAAGAAGAAAATTTTTGTAATGATCTTGCTAACTTCTACGCGTATTGCAGAGTGTGATCACGCTGGAGCAGCAACTGGAGTACTTCGATGAGTACCGTGACAAACTGGTGGCCATCGCCGGCAAGGAAGAGGCCGAGAGGATCATCGATGGCGCCTTCTTTTTTGTGTGTGCCGGCTCGGATGACATAGCTAACACCTACTTCACCACACCGTTTCGGAGTGTCCAGTACGACATCCCGTCCTACGTGGACCTCCTCCTCGTCGGTGTGGACAAGTTCCTCCGAAGCGTGAGTGCTCGCGGCGCCAAGAGGATCGGCTTCGTGGGCCTCCCGCCCATCGGATGCGTGCCGTCGCAACGAACGGTCGGCGGCGGGTTGCATCGTCATTGTGAACCCAAGCGCAACTACGCAGCACAGCTCTACAACTCAAGGGTGCAGGAGCTGATCGAAAGGATGAAAGAGGAGCTCAACACCCGCATAGTCTACCTAGGGATCTATGACATCATCCAAGAGCTCGCCGAGGATGGGGAGCGTTGGGGCTTCACTGAGACGACCCACGGGTGCTGCGGGACCGGGCTCATCGAGGTGACGAATCTCTGCGACTCTAGGTTCATGGCGGTGTGCGACGACGTATCCAAGCATGTCTTCTTTGATAGCTTCCATCCCACGCAAAGGGCATACAAGATCATTGTCGACAACATCTGGGACACCTATGGACACCTCTTGTAACCCTAAATGGAGTTTCTCAACATTGATTGAGCTCCATGGATCGATGAACATACACGGCATATAAATTTGAAACTTTGCAGTTCGATACAACATTGGAACTAAATATTTTAGATATGACAATGGAGGTTATTCTGACTGGAGGTGCACGGAGATTAATGATGAACTACAGGACCGGAATAATATGTGATACATATCGAGCACACCTGCTGATCGATCATGGTGTTTGCTTTTTGATTCGATTTGATTCGATGTGTTTGTGCAGGTGATCCAGATGATAGAGAGTAATAACAGTATTAGAATAGTATTATGATAACACCCCGCCCTATATAGGTGGGGTCAGATGTTCCTGAACTTCACGAACCAGAAGCCAAAAAAAAAAGAAAAAACCACCTACGGTGCCCCGATCATATTTTTTTCTTTGAAAAGAAGGATTATCTCCGGCCTCTGCATCAGTCGATGCATGCAACCATATTATTACAAATCGCAACAAAGTCTTCCGATCAGATGTCCATGGCCGCCCCGCCCCCACCGCCCTGCTCCAGCCCCAACCGGAGACGCCGCCGCCACCCCTGACCACGACCACCTTCGCAGCTGCCGCCGCGCATCAGCACGACCACCTTCGCAGCCACAACCGCGACCCGCCAGATCCAGACACCTGGGAGACAGTGCTGCTCCCGCGAGCTCCATCATGCTTGAGCACGTCCAGCAGCCCTCGCACCCCTCAACTTCCCCCGTCGCCCCAGTCTCTTTCTACTGCTTCCTCGTCGGCCCCAGTCCCCAACGCCTCTAGCCGATCCGTGTTCCTACGCAGTTGGGTACTCCTCCTGAGCGCCACCGCGTGGACCATGCGCGTCGACGCCCCCGAGCCATTGTGCTCCGCCACTGCAGGCACCACGCCAAACCTTGAAGTTCAACCTGGACATGCGCAGCCGCTCGCGCGCCTCAGCCAACCGCCGTCCGTCGAGCGCCCCCACAACCCGCGCGCCGCCTGCGAACCGCACCGTGGCCACCTCTCCCGCACGTTGATGAAGAGGTACGTCGTCGTTTGTACTCCAGCTTCACCGTGACACCCGAGGACAACACTGGCGTGCGTGCTCGGCCGTGACACCCGAGGTTCAAATTGGAACAAAAGAAAAGTTCACACCTTTGTCGTTGATAGTTTGGTCAAACAGAAGATGGTTTTGTAGTCTGGTATTTTTTTGTGTTTTTGTTACAGCCAAAATAAACATAAACATGCCATCCATCTTGGTGCAAAATAAAAAAAAAGAAATATTTATTCCATCGTTAGTTCGTGAAGGGAAACACCTAACGGTTAGATGTGTGTGCAAAAAAGGTTAGTATTTATTTTCCCCATTCATAACAAAAAAGAAAACATGAGTCGAGATAAAAAGAAAACCGAGCTTGAGTGAAAGTAAAAAAGAAGTTCGCCAAGTTCAAATTGCAAAAAACATGAGTTGAGATAAAAAGAAAAACACATAACTTCAAAATGTACAAGATGAGCAGATTGATGTTTAGAAAAATTGAATTCAAATTTACTATTTTAATTCTCTATTTTAAAAAGGTGGCCTTGCATGAAAATAAATAACATGTGTTTGATTTTTTTTGGAGAAGTTCGATGTTTATAAGAAAACGGATTTTCCCCATCTTTAGAAATAAACAATAATGTCAGAGTAAAATAATTAGAGCAATTCGATGTTTATTTATCATGAAGAAAACAAGCCTCACCGAGAAAATGTTAACTATGAAAGTTCAAATTTAATAAATTGGATAGTTCAAAGAAAATGAGAAAACAAAAAAAAGACACATATGTTTTGTACAAAAAAAATCACTTGAATTTTCTTTTTCTTTTTGAAAATAACAACAAAAAAGTTCAATGTTTGTAAAAAAAACCATGAATTATAAGCGGTTCGACATTTGTAAGAAAACATATTTTTTACATTTCTAAAAAACCAAGAAGGTCAAACTAAAATAATAGAGAACTTTATAAAAGTTTATAAAAAATGGATTTTCCCCATTTCATAAAAAATTAGAAGTTCAAATTTCAATAACCGAGCGGTTCAATGTTTATTATAAAACTACGATTTCCCCTTTACTAAAAAATAAAACCAAGAAGTCCAAATTGAAAATATAGAGCAATTCAATGTTTATAAAAACTCAGATTTTCCTTGTTATTAAGGAATAAATGCAAGAAGTTCAAATTAAAAAGGAGTAATTCGATGTTTATTTAAAAATAAAAATCAAAATCAAAATAAAACTAAGAAGTTTCAAATTAAAATAACCGAGAAGTTCGAAGTTTATAAAAACCTAGGACTTACATGTTAAAAAATCAACATCATTTTAGGCATTTTTTAAACAGCTCATAAACAACGTCGAATTTGTAAGAAATGTCTACACAAAAAGTTGCTTCTATTCATAAGATTTTGAACAGTATATCATATGCTCTATTCCGACAAAAGAAAGGTCAATGTATATGGAAACTCAAATTCTTCACATTTGTAGGAAAAATAAAAGTTTGAAGTTCAATTTTCAAAAACTTTGTTCAATGTTTATTTAAAAATTGAATTTTTCTTGTTAAAAAAATAGAGAAAATCAAAGCTTATAAAAAATAGAGAAGTTCAAAATTTCTTTTTTGCGGGTAGAGAAGTTCAAATTCAAAAAACGGAGGAGTTCAAATTTTATAAACAAACAAAGAAATTCAAAGTTTATTAAAAAGCTCAGATTTTTCTTGTTACGAAAGAGTAAACCGAGAAGTTCAAATTAAAACAACGAAACAGTTCAAAAAAGTTTATAGAAAATGGTTTTCCCCTTTAAAAAAATCCATAGAAGTTTAAATTAAAATAATGTTTCTTTAAAAACTAGTATTTTTTCCGTTACTAAACGATAAAACTAATAAAGTTCAAATTAAAGAATATAACCATGAAGTTCAAATTTTAAATATAGATCAATTCAATGTTTATTTGAAAATAAAAAATTATGTACTCAAAATAAAAAATGATGTTCAAACGGAAATAACACAGAAATTCGTAGTTTATGAAAAATTAGGACTTACAAGTTAAAAAAATCAACGTCATTTTTGGCATTCTTAAAAATTGCTCGCAAAACGACGAAGAATTTAAAAATAAACTCTCTACATGAAAAAGTTTATGCTATTCAAACTCTTTTTGATGGTATATTATATGATCTATTTTGTTAAACGGTCTAAAATTTTGGTGTATATCATTCGAAAAAAATAAGTTTTATCGTATTAATTTTTTTAAAAACGTCCCCATTTAAAAAAAGTTCGACAAGAAAATGTTGCGTCTTTTGAACAGCTATCCGAAGGTACATCATGTATACATCCAACTCCTTGATCTCTTTCTAATAAAAAAATAACCCACCCATCGATCTCTTTTTGTCCTTCACAGAAGCGCAGGAACAGCGCACGACCGCACGTACCGGCGGGTACCAGCTCTGGGGGCACCACACGCCGGCCAGGTGACCAAGCAGGTTCCTTCAACCGCCGCCGCCAGAGAAGGGCGCCTCCTTGTTTGTGTGTGGCCGCCCCTCGCCGGTATACTCCATCTCTGCCCCTTGTTGGAATCTGCCCCGGCCGCCCCTCGTCGGACCCCGGCCTCCCCATCCTCCTCCTCCTCCCCCCCCCCTCGCCGGACCCCGCCGCGGCCGCCCCTGGCCGGACTCTGCCGCGGCCGTCCCTCACCGGACCCCGCCGCGGCCGCCCCTGGCCGGACTCTGCCGCGGCCGTCCCTCACCGGACCCCGGCGTGGCTTTGACTGACGTCATTTTAAAAAACTATCTTTGCTGTATGTAGATTAGTCCGGATGACGGCAAAGAAAACATTGTGACTGACGACAAAGACCGTGTTCTTTGCCTTCTATTATTTTTGTGGCAGACGGCAATCTGTAAAAGGCTATCCTATCTCAATGACATGGTCCAACTGAGTTCCCTCACTTTACCTATCCCATCATATGATCCAGATTTTCTGGTTGTTTAATATGTAGATGATACAATACTGTTTATTTTGGCATAGAGTCAGCAGCTGGTGGCCCTGAAGGAAACTCTGTTGGTATTCTCACAATCTACTGGCTTGAAAATCAATTTTCACAAATCTTCAATGAATCCAATTAATGTGGATAGTTCTTTGGCCTCTGATCTGGCTGACATCCTTGGTTGCAAAATTGGAACAATGCCCTTCACCTATCTTGGCCTCCCCCTTGGGACTACTAGACCAAAGACCATTGATCTTATGCCCCTTGTAGACTACATGGAGAAAAGGCTCATTGCCAACTCATGTTTTCCTACTGTTATTTATTATGTTTTGGGTTATTATTTCACTTTATAAAGAAATTCTAATATTCTTTCTCTCTTAATTTGCAATATTTACATGAAGAGGGGAATTGTCAGAAGGTAAAACAAGCATAACTTCAAGATTTTCAACACATGGAGAGGAAACTTGATATTATTGCAATATGTAGAAGCATATGTTCCTCTCTCAGAATAATTTTTAATAGTATCATGAATGAATTCAACAATATAACCATCACACAAAGCATTCTTTTCATGATCCACAAGCATAGAAAATTTACCACTCTCCACACAAGCAAAATTCTTCTTATTCATAATAGTAGGAGCAAATTCAACATAATAACTATCATGTGAGGCATAAGAATTAAAATCATGATGACAAGCTTCATGGTTAGCATTATTCTTTATAGCATACATGTCATCACAATAATCACCATAGATAGCAACTTTGTTCTCATAATCAATTGGAAACTCTTCAAAAATAGTGGATTCATCATTAAATAAAGTCACGACCTCTTCAAATCCACTTTCATCAACATAATCATCATAAATAGGAGGTATGCTATCATCATAATAAAATTGCTCATCAAAACTTGGGGAAAAAATATCATCTTCATCGAACATAGCATCCCCAAGCTTATGGCTTTGCATATCATTAGCATCATGGATATTCAAAGAATTCATACTAACAACATTGCAATCGTGATCATCATGCAAAGATTTTATGCCAAACATTTTATGAACTTCTTCTTCTAACACTTGAGCACAATTTTCCTTTCCACCATTTTCACGAAAGACATTCAAAAGATGAATAATACGCGGCAACCTCAATTCCATTTTTTGTAGTTTTCTTTTATAGACTAAACTAGTGATAAAACAAGAAACTAAAAGATTCGATTGCAAGATCTAAAGATATACCTTCAAGCACTAACCTCGCCAGCAACGATGCCATAAAAGAGGTTGATGTCTACTACGTGCTACGTCTTGAGCTTGCATTGGTTTTCCCCGAAGAGGAAGGGATGATGCAGCAGAGCAGCGTAAGTATTTCCCCCAGTTTTGAGAACCAAGGTATCAATCCAGTAGGAGCCCACGCTCAAGTCCCTCGTACCTGCACAAAGCGATAGCTACTCGCAACCAACGCGATTAGGGGTTGTCAAGCCCTTCACGGTCACTTACGAGAGTGAGATCTGATAGATAGAATATTTTTGGTATTTTTGATATAAAGATGCAAAGTAAAAAGTAAAGGCAAAGTAAATAGCAAAACAATATAAAAGTGATGGAGATTGATATGATGAGAATAGACCCGGGGGCCATAGGTTTCACTAGTGGCTTCTCTCAAGAGCATAAGTATTCTACGGTGGGTGAACAAATTACTGTTGAGCAATTGATAGAATTGTGCATAATTATGAGAATACCTAGGCATGATCATGTATATAGGCATCACGTCCGTGACAAGTAGATCGAAACGATTCTGCATCTACTACTATTACTCCACTCATCGACCGCTATCCAGCATGCATCTAGAGTATTAAGTTAAAAACAGAGTAACGCCTTAAGCAAGATGACATGATGTAGAGAGATAAATTCATGCAATATGAAATAAACCCCATCTTGTTATCCTCGATGGCAACGCTACAATACGTGCCTTGCTGCCCCTTCTGTCACTGGGTAAGGACACCGCAAGATCGAACCCAAAGCTAAGCACTTCTCCCATGGCAAGAACTACCAATCTAGTTGGCCAAACCAAATGGATAATTCGAAGAGACTTGCAAAGATAACCAATCATGCATAAAAGAATTCAGAGAAGATTCAAATATTATTCATAGATAGACTGGATCATAAACCCACAATTCATCGGTCTCAACGAACACACCGCAAAAAGAAGATTACATCGAATAGATCTCCACAAGAGAGGGGGAGAACTTTGTATTGAGATTCAAAGAGAGAGAAGAAGCCATCTAGCTACTAACTATGGACCCGAAGGTCTGAGGTAAACTACTCACACTTCATTGGAGGGGCTATGATGATGTAGAAGCCCTCCGTGATGGCGGCCCTCTTCCGGCGGAGCTCCGGAACAGGCCCCAAGATGGGATCTCGTGGATACAGAAAGTTGAGGCGGTGGAATTAGGTTTTTGGCTCCTGTTCTGATCGTTTGGGGGTACGTGTGTATATATAGGAGGAAGGAGTACGTCGGTGGAGCACCGAGGGGCCCACGAGGCAGGGGGGCGCGCCCTAGGGGGGGGCGCCCCCCACCCTCGTGATCTCCTCTTTGATCCCTTGCAGTAGGGTCCAAGTCTCCTGGATCACGTTCGGTGAGAAAATCACGCCCCCGAAGATTTTATTCCGTTTGGACTCCGTTTGATATTCCGTTTATCCGAAACACTGAAATAGGCAAAAAAACAACAATTCTGGGCTGGGCCTCCGGTTAATAGGTTATTCCCAAAAATAATATAAAAGTGGAAAATAAAGCCCAATATAGTCCAAAACAGTAGATAATATAGCATGGAGCAATGAAAAATTATAGATACGTTGGAGACGTATCAGGCATCCCCAAGCTTAATTTCTGCTCATCCTCGAGTAGGTAAATGATAAAAAGAGAATTTTTGATGCGGAGTGCTACTTGGCATAATTTCAATGCAAATCTTATTAATTGTGGTATGAATATTCAGATTAGAAATATTCAAGACAAAAGTTTATATTGACATAGAAAATAATAATACTTCAAGCATACTAACAAAGCAATTATGTCTTCTGAAAATAACATGGCCAAAGAAAGTTATCCCTACAAAATCATATAGTCAGGCTATGCTCCATATTCCCCACACAAAATATTTAAATCATGCACAACCCCGATGACAAGCCAAGCAATTGTTTCATACTCTAACTTTTTCAAAACGTTTTCAATCTTCACGCAATACATGAGCGTGAGCCATGGATATAGCACTATAGGTTGAATAGAATGGTGGTTGTGGAGAAGACAAAAAGGAGAAGATAGTCTCACATCAACTAGGCATATCAACGGGCTATGGAGATGCCCATCAATAGATATCAATGTGAGTGAGTAGGGATTGCCATGCAACGGATGCACTAGAGCTATAAATGTATGAAAGCTCAACAAAAGAAACTAGTGGGTGTGCATCCAACTTGCTTGCTCACGAAGACCTAGGGCAATTTGAGGAAGCCCATCATTGGAATATACAAGCCAAGTTCTATAACGTAAAATTCCCACTAGTATATGAAAGTGACAATATATGAGACTCTCTATATGAAAAACATGGTGCTACTTTGAAGCACAATATATGAGACTTGCTATATCATGGTGCTACTTTGAAGCACAAGTGTGGAAAAAAGGATAGTAGCATTGCCCCTTTTTTATTTATTTATATTTTTTTGGGCTTTCTTTTTTTCTTTGGCCTTTCTCTTTTTTTGGGACAATGCTCTATTGAATGATGATCATCACACTTCTATTTATTTACAACTCAATGATTACAACTCGATACTAAAACAAAGTATGACTCTATATGAATGCCTCCAGCGGTGTACCGGGATATGCAATGAATCAAGAGTGACAAGTATGAAAGAATTATGAACGGTGGCTTTGCCACAAATACTATGTCAACTACATGATCATGCTAAGCAATATGACAATGATGGATGTGTCATGATGAACTAGATGGTGGAAAGTTGCATGGCAATATATCTCGGAATGGCTATGGAAATGCCATAATAGGTAGGTATGGTGGCTGTTTTGAGGAAGGTATATGGCAGGTGTATGATACCGGCGAAAGGTGCGCGGTATTAGAGAGGCTAGCAAGGGTGGAAGGGTGGGAGTGCGTATAATCCATGGACTCAACATTAGTCATAAAGAAATCATATACTTATTGCAAAAATTTAGAAGTTATCAAAGCAAAGTATTACGCGCATGCTCCTAGGGGGATAGATTGGTAGGAAAAGACCATCGCTCGTCCCCGACCGCCACTCATAAGGAAGACAATCAATAAATAAATCATGCTCCGACTTCGTCACATAACGGTTCACCATACGTGCATGCTACGGGAATCACAAACTTCAACACAAGTATTCTTTAAATTCACAACTACTCAACTAGTATGACTTTAATATTATCAGCTCCATATCTCAAAACAATTATCATGCTTCAATCTTTTCTTAGTATTCAACACACTCAAAAGAAAGTTTCAAAAATCTTGAATACCAAGCATATTATTATTAGGCAAATTACCATGCTATTAAGAGACTCTCAAATTAATTTAAGTGAAGCATGAGAGATCAATAGTTTCTTTAAAACGAATCCACCACCGTGCTCTAAAAGATCTGAGTGAAGCACATAGAGCAAAATTATCTAGCTCAAAAGATATAAGTGAAGCACATAGAGCAAAACTATCTAGCTCAAAGGATATAAGTGAAGCACATAGAGCAAAATTATCTAGATCAAAAGGTGTGTACATCAAGGATGATTGTGGCATACTAACAAACAAAGACTCAAATCATACAAGACGCTCCAAGCAAAACACATATCATGTGGTGAATAAAAATATAGCTCCAAGTAAAGTTACCGATGGAAGTAGACGAAAGAGGGGATGCCTTCCGGGGTATCCCCAAGCTTTGACTTTTTGGTGTCCTTGGATTATCTTTGGGGTGCCATGGGCATCCCCAAGCTTAGGCTCTTGCCACTCCTTGTTCCATGATCCATCAAAAGAATTCACCCAAAACTTGAAAACTTCACAACACAAAACTCAAGATAGAAAACTCGTGAGCTCCGTTAGCGAAAGAAAACAAAAAACCACTTCAAGGTACTGTAATGAACTCATTATTTATTTGTATTGGTGTTAAACCTACTGTATTCCAACTTCTCTATGGATTATAAACTATTTTACTAGCCATAGATTCATCAAAATAAGCAAACAACACACGAAAAACAGAATCTGTCAAAAACAGAACAGTCTGTAGTAATCTGTAGCTAGCGCAAAATATGGAACCCCAAAAATTCTAAAATAAATTTCTGGACGTGAGGAATTTATATATTAATCATCTGCAAAAAGAATTAACTAAATATCACTCTTCAAATAATAATGACAGCAGTTCTCGTGAGCGATAAAGTTTCTGTTTTTTACAGCAAGTTCAACAAGACTTTCCCCAAGTCTTCCCAACGGTTCTACTTGGCACAAACACTAATTAAACACAAAAAACACAACCAAAACAGAGGCTAAATAATTTATTTATTACTAAACAGGAGCAAAAATCAAGGAACAAAAATAAAATTGGGTTGCCTCCCAACAAGCGCTATCGTTTAACGCCCCTAGCTAGGCATAACGAGCAAGGATAGATCTAGGTATTGCCATCTTTGGTAGGTAATCCATAAGTGGCTCTCATGATAGTTTCATATGGTAATTTTATTTTCTTTCTTAGAAAGTGTTCCATGCCCTTTTTTAATGGAAATTGAAATCTAATATTCCCTTCCTTCATATCAATAATCGCACCAACCGTTCTAAGGAAAGGTCTACCAAGAATAATAGGGCAAGAAGGATTGCAATATATATCAAGAACAATGAAATCTACGGGCACATAATTCCTATTTGCAACAATAAGAACATCATTAATTCTTCCCATAGGTTTGTTAATAGTGGGCAAAGTGCAAGTTTAGAGAGCAATCATCAAAATTACGGAAATCTAGTAAATCACACAAAGTCTTGGGAATAGTAGAGACACTAGCACCCAAATCACACAAAGCATAAAACTCATGATCTTTAATTTTAATTTTAATAGTTGGTTCCCACTCATCATAGAGTTTTCTAGGGATAGAAACTTTCAACTCAAGTTTTTCTTCATAAGATTGCATCAAGGCATCAACAATATGTTCGGTGAAGGCTTTATTTCGACTATAAGCATGTGGAGAATTTAACACGGATTGCAACAAGGAAATACAATCAATCAAAGAGCAATTTTTATAATTAAATTCCTTGAAATCCAATATAGTGGGTTTAGCAACATCTAGATTTTTATTTCTTTCCATCCCACTTTCATCAATTTCATCATTAAGATCTAAACACTCCGAATTTTTAGAACGCCTTCTAGGTAAAGGAAGATCATATTCAGTTTCATCAAGATTCATATTGCAAAAAAAGATTTAATAGGAGACACATCAATAACTTTTAGATCTTCATCTTGATTTTCATAGGTATTCGGTTTAGCGGCCATCTTATTGACTAAGGTGGCTTGCATATCCGAAATTTCAGCAGTCATCTTCTCTAGACGAGCAATCTGGGATCTTATACCCTCAAATTCTTTAGACATATCATCAAGCTCTTTATTCATATAAATCATAAAACTTTTTTGTTCTTTAAGTTCGTTTCTAAAGAAATTACTATGCTCAAATTGCAAAACCATAAACCTCCTAACATTGTTTTCGATCTCCTCTAACCTTTTAAGGTGAAGATCACCAAATCTTGGTTGAGCCATCGCGACAAACAAGCAATCTAACACACGAGCAAACAAAAAGCAAGCGGACAAAAAGAGGCAAACAGAGAGGGAGGATAGAGAGAGAGAGGGCAAATAAAACGACAAGGGTGAATGGGGGGAGAGGAAAACGAGAGGCAAATGGCAAATAATGTAATGCGAGAGATAGGGATTGTGATGGGTACTTGGTATATTGACTTTTGCGTAGACTCCCCGTCAACGGTGCCAGAAATCCTTCTTGCTACGTCTTGAGCTTGCGTTGGTTTTCCCCGAAGAGGAAGGGATGATGCAGCAGAGCAGCGTAAGTATTTCCCCCAGTTTTGAGAACCAAGGTATCAATCCAGTAGGAGCCCACGCTCAAGTCCCTCGTACCTGCACAAAGCGATAGCTACTCGCAACCAACGCGATTAGGGGTTGTCAAGCCCTTCACGGTCACTTACGAGAGTGAGATCTGATAGATAGAATATTTTTGGTATTTTTGATATAAAGATGCAAAGTAAAAAGTAAAGGCAAAGTAAATAGCAAAACAATATAAAAGTGATGGAGATTGATATGATGAGAATAGACCCGGGGGCCATAGGTTTCACTAGTGGCTTCTCTCAAGAGCATAAGTATTCTACGGTGGGTGAACAAATTACTGTTGAGCAATTGATAGAATTGTGCATAATTATGAGAATACCTAGGCATGATCATGTATATAGGCATCACGTCCGTGACAAGTAGATCGAAACGATTCTGCATCTACTACTATTACTCCACTCATCGACCGCTATCCAGCATGCATCTAGAGTATTAAGTTAAAAACAGAGTAACGCCTTAAGCAAGATGACATGATGTAGAGAGATAAATTCATGCAATATGAAATAAACCCCATCTTGTTATCCTCGATGGCAACGCTACAATACGTGCCTTGCTGCCCCTTCTGTCACTGGGTAAGGACACCGCAAGATCGAACCCAAAGCTAAGCACTTCTCCCATGGCAAGAACTACCAATCTAGTTGGCCAAACCAAATGGATAATTCGAAGAGACTTGCAAAGATAACCATCATGCATAAAAGAATTCAGAGAAGATTCAAATATTATTCATAGATAGACTGGATCATAAACCCACAATTCATCGGTCTCAACAAACACACCGCAAAAAGAAGATTACATCGAATAGATCTCCACAAGAGAGGGGGAGAACTTTGTATTGAGATTCAAAGAGAGAGAAGAAGCCATCTAGCTACCAACTATGGACCCGAAGGTCTGAGGTAAACTACTCACACTTCATTGGAGGGGCTATGATGATGTAGAAGCCCTCCGTGATGGCGGCCCTCTTCCGGCGGAGCTCCGGAACAGGCCCCAAGATGGGATCTCGTGGATACAGAAAGTTGAGGCGGTGGAATTAGGTTTTTGGCTCCTGTTCTGATCGTTTGGGGGTACGTGTGTATATATAGGAGGAAGGAGTACGTCGGTGGAGCACCGACGGGCCCACGAGGCAGGGGGGCGCGCCCTAGGGGGGGGGCGTCCCCCACCCTCGTGATCTCCTCTTTGATCCCTTGCAGTAGGGTCCAAGTCTCCTGGATCATGTTCGGTGAGAAAATCACGCCCCCGAAGATTTTATTCCGTTTGGACTCCGTTTGATATTCCGTTTATCCGAAACACTGAAATAGGCAAAAAAACAACAATTCTGGGCTGGGCCTCCGGTTAATAGGTTATTCCCAAAAATAATATAAAAGTGGAAAATAAAGCCCAATATAGTCCAAAACAGTAGATAATATAGCATGGAGCAATGAAAAATTATAGATACGTTGGAGACGTATCAGGCATCCCCAAGCTTAATTCCTGCTCATCCTCGAGTAGGTAAATGATAAAAAGAGAATTTTTGATGCGGAGTGCTACTTGGCATAATTTCAATGCAAATCTTATTAATTGTGGTATGAATATTCAGATTAGAAATATTCAAGACAAAAGTTTATATTGACATAGAAAATAATAATACTTCAAGCATACTAACAAAGCAATTATGTCTTCTCAAAATAACATGGCCAAAGAAAGTTATCCCTACAAAATCATATAGTCAGGCTATGCTCCATATTCCCCACACAAAATATTTAAATCATGCACAAACCCGATGACAAGCCAAGCAATTGTTTCATACTCTAACTTTTTCAAAACGTTTTCAATCTTCACGCAATACATGAGCGTGAGCCATGGATATAGCACTATAGGTTGAATAGAATGGTGGTTGTGGAGAAGACAAAAAGGAGAAGATAGTCTCACATCAACTAGGCATATCAACGGGCTATGGAGATGCCCATCAATAGATATCAATGTGAGTGAGTAGGGATTGCCATGCAACGGATGCACTAGAGCTATAAATGTATGAAAGCTCAACAAAAGAAACTAGTGGGTGTGCATCCAACTTGCTTGCTCACGAAGACCTAGGGCAATTTGAGGAAGCCCATCATTGGAATATACAAGCCAAGTTCTATAACGTAAAATTCCCACTAGTATATGAAAGTGACAATATATGAGACTCTCTATATGAAAAACATGGTGCTACTTTGAAGCACAATATATGAGACTTGCTATATCATGGTGCTACTTTGAAGCACAAGTGTGGAAAAAAGGATAGTAGCATTGCCCCTTTTTTATTTATTTATATTTTTTTGGGCTTTCTTTTTTTCTTTGGCCTTTCTCTTTTTTTGGGACAATGCTCTATTGAATGATGATCATCACACTTCTATTTATTTACAACTCAATGATTACAACTCGATACTAAAATAAAGTATGACTCTATATGAATGCCTCCAGCGGTGTACCGGGATATGCAATGAATCAAGAGTGACAAGTATGAAAGAATTATGAACGGTGGCTTTGCCACAAATACTATGTCAACTACATGATCATGCTAAGCAATATGACAATGATGGATGTGTCATGATGAACTAGATGGTGGAAAGTTGCATGGCAATATATCTCGGAATGGCTATGGAAATGCCATAATAGGTAGGTATGGTGGCTGTTTTGAGGAAGGTATATGGCAGGTGTATGATACCGGCGAAAGGTGCGCGGTATTAGAGAGGCTAGCAAGGGTGGAAGGGTGGGAGTGCGTATAATCCATGGACTCAACATTAGTCATAAAGAAATCATATACTTATTGCAAAAATTTAGAAGTTATCAAAGCAAAGTATTACGCGCATGCTCCTAGGGGGATAGATTGGTAGGAAAAGACCATCGCTCGTCCCCGACCGCCACTCATAAGGAAGACAATCAATAAATAAATCATGCTCCGACTTCGTCACATAACGGTTCACCATACGTGCATGCTACGGGAATCACAAACTTCAACACAAGTATTCTTTAAATTCACAACTACTCAACTAGTATGACTTTAATATTATCAGCTCCATATCTCAAAACAATTATCATGCTTCAATCTTTTCTTAGTATTCAACACACTCAAAAGAAAGTTTCAAAAATCTTGAATACCAAGCATATTATTATTAGGCAAATTACCATGCTATTAAGAGACTCTCAAATTAATTTAAGTGAAGCATGAGAGATCAATAGTTTCTTTAAAACGAATCCACCACCGTGCTCTAAAAGATCTGAGTGAAGCACATAGAGCAAAATTATCTAGCTCAAAAGATATAAGTGAAGCACATAGAGCAAAACTATCTAGCTCAAAGGATATAAGTGAAGCACATAGAGCAAAATTATCTAGATCAAAAGGTGTGTACATCAAGGATGATTGTGGCATACTAACAAACAAAGACTCAAATCATACAAGACGCTCCAAGCAAAACACATATCATGTGGTGAATAAAAATATAGCTCCAAGTAAAGTTACCGATGGAAGTAGACGAAAGAGGGGATGCCTTCCGGGGTATCCCCAAGCTTTGACTTTTTGGTGTCCTTGGATTATCTTTGGGGTGCCATGGGCATCCCCAAGCTTAGGCTCTTGCCACTCCTTGTTCCATGATCCATCAAAAGAATTCACCCAAAACTTGAAAACTTCACAACACAAAACTCAAGATAGAAAACTCGTGAGCTCCGTTAGCGAAAGAAAACAAAAAACCACTTCAAGGTACTGTAATGAACTCATTATTTATTTGTATTGGTGTTAAACCTACTGTATTCCAACTTCTCTATGGATTATAAACTATTTTACTAGCCATAGATTCATCAAAATAAGCAAACAACACAAGAAAAACAGAATCTGTCAAAAACAGAACAGTCTGTAGTAATCTGTAGCTAGCGCAAAATATGGAACCCCAAAAATTCTAAAATAAATTTCTGGACGTGAGGAATTTATATATTAATCATCTGCAAAAATAATTAACTAAATATCACTCTTCAAATAATAATGACAGCAGTTCTCGTGAGCGATAAAGTTTCTGTTTTTTACAGCAAGTTCAACAAGACTTTCCCCAAGTCTTCCCAACGGTTCTACTTGGCACAAACACTAATTAAACACAAAAAACACAACCAAAACAGAGGCTAAATAATTTATTTATTACTAAACAGGAGCAAAAATCAAGGAACAAAAATAAAATTGGGTTGCCTCCCAACAAGCGCTATCGTTTAACGCCCCTAGCTAGGCATAACGAGCAAGGATAGATCTAGGTATTGCCATCTTTGGTAGGTAATCCATAAGTGGCTCTCCTGATAGTTTCATATGGTAATTTTATTTTCTTTCTTAGAAAGTGTTCCATGCCCTTTTTTAATGGAAATTGAAATCTAATATTCCCTTCCTTCATATCGATAATCGCACCAACCGTTCTAAGGAAAGGTCTACCAAGAATAATAGGGCAAGAAGGATTGCAATATATATCAAGAACAATGAAATCTACGGGCACATAATTCCTATTTGCAACAATAAGAACATCATTAATTCTTCCCATAGGTTTGTTAATAGTGGGCAAAGTGCAAGTTTAGAGAGCAATCATCAAAATTACGGAAATCTAGTAAATCACACAAAGTCTTGGGAATAGTAGAGACACTAGCACCCAAATCACACAAAGCATAAAACTCATGATCTTTAATTTTAATTTTAATAGTTGGTTCCCACTCATCATAGAGTTTTCTAGGGATAGAAACTTTCAACTCAAGTTTTTCTTCATAAGATTGCATCAAGGCATCAACAATATGTTCGGTGAAGGCTTTATTTCGACTATAAGCATGTGGAGAATTTAACACGGATTGCAACAAGGAAATACAATCAATCAAAGAGCAATTTTTATAATTAAATTCCTTGAAATCCAATATAGTGGGTTTAGCAACATCTAGATTTTTATTTCTTTCCATCCCACTTTCATCAATTTCATCATTAAGATCTAAACACTCCGAATTTTTAGAACGCCTTCTAGGTAAAGGAAGATCATATTCAGTTTCATCAAGATTCATATTGCAAAAAAAAGATTTAATAGGAGACACATCAATAACTTTTAGATCTTCATCTTGATTTTCATAGGTATTCGGTTTAGCGGCCATCTTATTGACTAAGGTGGCTTGCATATCCGAAATTTCAGCAGTCATCTTCTCTAGACGAGCAATCTGGGATCTTATACCCTCAAATTCTTTAGACATATCATCAAGCTCTTTATTCATATAACTCATAAAACTTTTTTGTTCTTTAAGTTCGTTTCTAAAGAAATTACTATGCTCAAATTGCAAAACCATAAACCTCCTAACATTGTTTTCGATCTCCTCTAACCTTTTAAGGTGAAGATCACCAAATCTTGGTTGAGCCATCGCGACAAACAAGCAATCTAACACACGAGCAAACAAAAAGCAAGCGGACAAAAAGAGGCAAACAGAGAGGGAGGATAGAGAGAGAGAGAGGGCAAATAAAACGACAAGGGTGAATGGGGGGAGAGGAAAACGAGAGGCAAATGGCAAATAATGTAATGCGAGAGATAGGGATTGTGATGGGTACTTGGTATATTGACTTTTGCGTAGACTCCCCGTCAACGGTGCCAGAAATCCTTCTTGCTACGTCTTGAGCTTGCGTTGGTTTTCCCCGAAGAGGAAGGGATGATGCAGCAGAGCAGCGTAAGTATTTCCCCCAGTTTTGAGAACCAAGGTATCAATCCAGTAGGAGCCCACGCTCAAGTCCCTCGTACCTGCACAAAGCGATAGCTACTCGCAACCAACGCGATTAGGGGTTGTCAAGCCCTTCACGGTCACTTACGAGAGTGAGATCTGATAGATAGAATATTTTTGGTATTTTTGATATAAAGATGCAAAGTAAAAAGTAAAGGCAAAGTAAATAGCAAAACAATATAAAAGTGATGGAGATTGATATGATGAGAATAGACCCGGGGGCCATAGGTTTCACTAGTGGCTTCTCTCAAGAGCATAAGTATTCTACGGTGGGTGAACAAATTACTGTTGAGCAATTGATAGAATTGTGCATAATTATGAGAATACCTAGGCATGATCATGTATATAGGCATCACGTCCGTGACAAGTAGATCGAAACGATTCTGCATCTACTACTATTACTCCACTCATCGACCGCTATCCAGCATGCATCTAGAGTATTAAGTTAAAAACAGAGTAACGCCTTAAGCAAGATGACATGATGTAGAGAGATAAATTCATGCAATATGAAATAAACCCCATCTTGTTATCCTCGATGGCAACGCTACAATACGTGCCTTGCTGCCCCTTCTGTCACTGGGTAAGGACACCGCAAGATCGAACCCAAAGCTAAGCACTTCTCCCATGGCAAGAACTACCAATCTAGTTGGCCAAACCAAATGGATAATTCGAAGAGACTTGCAAAGATAACCAATCATGCATAAAAGAATTCAGAGAAGATTCAAATATTATTCATAGATAGACTGGATCATAAACCCACAATTCATCGGTCTCAACGAACACACCGCAAAAAGAAGATTACATCGAATAGATCTCCACAAGAGAGGGGGAGAACTTTGTATTGAGATTCAAAGAGAGAGAAGAAGCCATCTAGCTACCAACTATGGACCCGAAGGTCTGAGGTAAACTACTCACACTTCATTGGAGGGGCTATGATGATGTAGAAGCCCTCCGTGATGGCGGCCCTCTTCCGGCGGAGCTCCGGAACAGGCCCCAAGATGGGATCTCGTGGATACAGAAATTTGAGGCGGTGGAATTAGGTTTTTGGCTCCTGTTCTGATCGTTTGGGGGTACGTGTGTATATATAGGAGGAAGGAGTACGTCGGTGGAGCACCGAGGGGCCCACGAGGCAGGGGGGCGCGCCCTAGGGGGGGCGCCCCCCACCCTCGTGATCTCCTCTTTGATCCCTTGCAGTAGGGTCCAAGTCTCCTGGATCACGTTCGGTGAGAAAATCACGCCCCCGAAGATTTTATTCCGTTTGGACTCCGTTTGATATTCCGTTTATCCGAAACACTGAAATAGGCAAAAAAAAACAACAATTCTGGGCTGGGCCTCCGGTTAATAGGTTATTCCCAAAAATAATATAAAAGTGGAAAATAAAGCCCAATATAGTCCAAAACAGTAGATAATATAGCATGGAGCAATGAAAAATTATAGATACGTTGGAGACGTATCAGGCATCCCCAAGCTTAATTTCTGCTCATCCTCGAGTAGGTAAATGATAAAAAGAGAATTTTTGATGCGGAGTGCTACTTGGCATAATTTCAATGCAAATCTTATTAATTGTGGTATGAATATTCAGATTAGAAATATTCAAGACAAAAGTTTATATTGACATAGAAAATAATAATACTTCAAGCATACTAACAAAGCAATTATGTCTTCTCAAAATAACATGGCCAAAGAAAGTTATCCCTACAAAATCATATAGTCAGGCTATGCTCCATATTCCCCACACAAAATATTTAAATCATGCACAACCCCGATGACAAGCCAAGCAATTGTTTCATACTCTAACTTTTTCAAAACGTTTTCAATCTTCACGCAATACATGAGCATGAGCCATGGATATAGCACTATAGGTGGAATAGAATGGTGGTTGTGGAGAAGAAAAAAAGGAGAAGATAGTCTCACATCAACTAGGCGTATCAACGGGCTATGGAGATGCCCATCAATAGATATCAATGTGAGTGAGTAGGGATTGCCATGCAACGGATGCACTAGAGCTATAAATGTATGAAAGCTCAACAAAAGAAACTAGTGGGTGTGCATCCAACTTGCTTGCTCACGAAGACCTAGGGCAATTTGAGGAAGCCCATCATTGGAATATACAAGCCAAGTTCTATAACGTAAAATTCCCACTAGTATATGGAAGTGACAATATATGAGACTCTCTATATGAAAAACATGGTGCTACTTTGAAGCACAATATATGAGACTTGCTATATCATGGTGCTACTTTGAAGCACAAGTGTGGAAAAAAGGATAGTAGCATTGCCCCTTTTTTATTTATTTATATTTTTTTGGGCTTTCTTTTTTTCTTTGGCCTTTCTCTTTTTTTGGGACAATGCTCTATTGAATGATGATCATCACACTTCTATTTATTTACAACTCAATGATTACAACTCGATACTAAAACAAAGTATGACTCTATATGAATGCCTCCAGCGGTGTACCGGGATATGCAATGAATCAAGAGTGACAAGTATGAAAGAATTATGAACGGTGGCTTTGCCACAAATACTATGTCAACTACATGATCATGCTAAGCAATATGACAATGATGGATGTGTCATGATGAACTAGATGGTGGAAAGTTGCATGGCAATATATCTCGGAATGGCTATGGAAATGCCATAATAGGTAGGTATGGTGGCTGTTTTGAGGAAGGTATATGGCAGGTGTATGATACCGGCGAAAGGTGCGCGGTATTAGAGAGGCTAGCAAGGGTGGAAGGGTGGGAGTGCGTATAATCCATGGACTCAACATTAGTCATAAAGAAATCATATACTTATTGCAAAAATTTAGAAGTTATCAAAGCAAAGTATTACGCGCATGCTCCTAGGGGGATAGATTGGTAGGAAAAGACCATCGCTCGTCCCCGACCGCCACTCATAAGGAAGACAATCAATAAATAAATCATGCTCCGACTTCGTCACATAACGGTTCAGCATACGTGCATGCTACGGGAATCACAAACTTCAACACAAGTATTCTTTAAATTCACAACTACTCAACTAGTATGACTTTAATATTATAAGCTCCATATCTCAAAACAATTATCATGCTTCAATCTTTTCTTAGTATTCAACACACTCAAAAGAAAGTTCCAAAAACCTTGAATACCAAGCATATTATTATTAGGCAAATTACCATGCTATTAAGAGACTCTCAAATTAATTTAAGTGAAGCATGAGAGATCAATAGTTTCTTTAAAACGAATCCACCACCGTGCTCTAAAAGATCTGAGTGAAGCACATAGAGCAAAATTATCTAGCTCAAAAGATATAAGTGAAGCACATAGAGCAAAACTATCTAGCTCAAAGGATATAAGTGAAGCACATAGAGCAAAATTATCTAGATCAAAAGGTGTGTACATCAAGGATGATTGTGGCATACTAACAAACAAAGACTCAAATCATACAAGACGCTCCAAGCAAAACACATATCATGTGGTGAATAAAAATATAGCTCCAAGTAAAGTTACCGATGGAAGTAGACGAAAGAGGGGATGCCTTCCGGGGTATCCCCATGCTTTGACTTTTTGGTGTCCTTGGATTATCTTTGGGGTGCCATGGGCATCCCCAAGCTTAGGCTCTTGCCACTCCTTGTTCCATGATCCATCAAAAGAATTCACCCAAAACTTGAAAACTTCACAACACAAAACTCAAGATAGAAAACTCGTGAGCTCCGTTAGCGAAAGAAAACAAAAAACCACTTCAAGGTACTGTAATGAACTCATTATTTATTTGTATTGGTGTTAAACCTACTGTATTCCAACTTCTCTATGGATTATAAACTATTTTACTAGCCATAGATTCATCAAAATAAGCAAACAACACAAGAAAAACAGAATCTGTCAAAAACAGAACAGTCTGTAGTAATCTGTAGCTAGCGCAAAATATGGAACCCCAAAAATTCTAAAATAAATTTCTGGACGTGAGGAATTTATATATTAATCATCTGCAAAAATAATTAACTAAATATCACTCTTCAAATAATAATGACAGCAGTTCTCGTGAGCGATAAAGTTTCTGTTTTTTACAGCAAGTTCAACAAGACTTTCCCCAAGTCTTCCCAACGGTTCTACTTGGCACAAACACTAATTAAACACAAAAAACACAACCAAAACAGAGGCTAAATAATTTATTTATTACTAAACAGGAGCAAAAATCAAGGAACAAAAATAAAATTGGGTTGCCTCCCAACAAGCGCTATCGTTTAACGCCCCTAGCTAGGCATAACGAGCAAGGATAGATCTAGGTATTGCCATCTTTGGTAGGTAATCCATAAGTGGCTCTCCTGATAGTTTCATATGGTAATTTTATTTTCTTTCTTAGAAAGTGTTCCATGCCCTTTTTTAATGGAAATTGAAATCTAATATTCCCTTCCTTCATATCGATAATCGCACCAACCGTTCTAAGGAAAGGTCTACCAAGAATAATAGGGCAAGAAGGATTGCAATATATATCAAGAACAATGAAATCTACGGGCACATAATTCCTATTTGCAACAATAAGAACATCATTAATTCTTCCCATAGGTTTGTTAATAGTGGGCAAAGTGCAAGTTTAGAGAGCAATCATCAAAATTACGGAAATCTAGTAAATCACACAAAGTCTTGGGAATAGTAGAGACACTAGCACCCAAATCACACAAAGCATAAAACTCATGATCTTTAATTTTAATTTTAATAGTTGGTTCCCACTCATCATAGAGTTTTCTAGGGATAGAAACTTTCAACTCAAGTTTTTCTTCATAAGATTGCATCAAGGCATCAACAATATGTTCGGTGAAGGCTTTATTTCGACTATAAGCATGTGGAGAATTTAACACGGATTGCAACAAGGAAATACAATCAATCAAAGAGCAATTTTTATAATTAAATTCCTTGAAATCCAATATAGTGGGTTTAGCAACATCTAGATTTTTATTTCTTTCCATCCCACTTTCATCAATTTCATCATTAAGATCTAAACACTCCGAATTTTTAGAACGCCTTCTAGGTAAAGGAAGATCATATTCAGTTTCATCAAGATTCATATTGCAAAAAAAAGATTTAATAGGAGACACATCAATAACTTTTAGATCTTCATCTTGATTTTCATAGGTATTCGGTTTAGCGGCCATCTTATTGACTAAGGTGGCTTGCATATCCGAAATTTCAGCAGTCATCTTCTCTAGACGAGCAATCTGGGATCTTATACCCTCAAATTCTTTAGACATATCATCAAGCTCTTTATTCATATAACTCATAAAACTTTTTTGTTCTTTAAGTTCGTTTCTAAAGAAATTACTATGCTCAAATTGCAAAACCATAAACCTCCTAACATTGTTTTCGATCTCCTCTAACCTTTTAAGGTGAAGATCACCAAATCTTGGTTGAGCCATCGCGACAAACAAGCAATCTAACACACGAGCAAACAAAAAGCAAGCGGACAAAAAGAGGCAAACAGAGAGGGAGGATAGAGAGAGAGAGAGGGCAAATAAAACGACAAGGGTGAATGGGGGGAGAGGAAAACGAGAGGCAAATGGCAAATAATGTAATGCGAGAGATAGGGATTGTGATGGGTACTTGGTATATTGACTTTTGCGTAGACTCCCCGTCAACGGTGCCAGAAATCCTTCTTGCTACGTCTTGAGCTTGCGTTGGTTTTCCCCGAAGAGGAAGGGATGATGCAGCAGAGCAGCGTAAGTATTTCCCCCAGTTTTGAGAACCAAGGTATCAATCCAGTAGGAGCCCACGCTCAAGTCCCTCGTACCTGCACAAAGCGATAGCTACTCGCAACCAACGCGATTAGGGGTTGTCAAGCCCTTCACGGTCACTTACGAGAGTGAGATCTGATAGATAGAATATTTTTGGTATTTTTGATATAAAGATGCAAAGTAAAAAGTAAAGGCAAAGTAAATAGCAAAACAATATAAAAGTGATGGAGATTGATATGATGAGAATAGACCCGGGGGCCATAGGTTTCACTAGTGGCTTCTCTCAAGAGCATAAGTATTCTACGGTGGGTGAACAAATTACTGTTGAGCAATTGATAGAATTGTGCATAATTATGAGAATACCTAGGCATGATCATGTATATAGGCATCACGTCCGTGACAAGTAGATCGAAACGATTCTGCATCTACTACTATTACTCCACTCATCGACCGCTATCCAGCATGCATCTAGAGTATTAAGTTAAAAACAGAGTAACGCCTTAAGCAAGAT
Organism: Triticum urartu; assembly: GCF_056163025.1. NCBI lineage: Eukaryota > Viridiplantae > Streptophyta > Magnoliopsida > Poales > Poaceae > Triticum > Triticum urartu. The sequence continues at coordinate 8,431,129 of NC_141876.1, read as the reverse complement.
GACATGATGTAGAGAGATAAATTCATGCAATATGAAATAAACCCCATCTTGTTATCCTCGATGGCAACGCTACAATACGTGCCTTGCTGCCCCTTCTGTCACTGGGTAAGGACACCGCAAGATCGAACCCAAAGCTAAGCACTTCTCCCATGGCAAGAACTACCAATCTAGTTGGCCAAACCAAATGGATAATTCGAAGAGACTTGCAAAGATAACCAATCATGCATAAAAGAATTCAGAGAAGATTCAAATATTATTCATAGATAGACTGGATCATAAACCCACAATTCATCGGTCTCAACGAACACACCGCAAAAAGAAGATTACATCGAATAGATCTCCACAAGAGAGGGGGAGAACTTTGTATTGAGATTCAAAGAGAGAGAAGAAGCCATCTAGCTACCAACTATGGACCCGAAGGTCTGAGGTAAACTACTCACACTTCATTGGAGGGGCTATGATGATGTAGAAGCCCTCCGTGATGGCGGCCCTCTTCCGGCGGAGCTCCGGAACAGGCCCCAAGATGGGATCTCGTGGATACAGAAATTTGAGGCGGTGGAATTAGGTTTTTGGCTCCTGTTCTGATCGTTTGGGGGTACGTGTGTATATATAGGAGGAAGGAGTACGTCGGTGGAGCACCGAGGGGCCCACGAGGCAGGGGGGCGCGCCCTAGGGGGGGCGCCCCCCACCCTCGTGATCTCCTCTTTGATCCCTTGCAGTAGGGTCCAAGTCTCCTGGATCACGTTCGGTGAGAAAATCACGCCCCCGAAGATTTTATTCCGTTTGGACTCCGTTTGATATTCCGTTTATCCGAAACACTGAAATAGGCAAAAAAAAACAACAATTCTGGGCTGGGCCTCCGGTTAATAGGTTATTCCCAAAAATAATATAAAAGTGGAAAATAAAGCCCAATATAGTCCAAAACAGTAGATAATATAGCATGGAGCAATGAAAAATTATAGATACGTTGGAGACGTATCAGGCATCCCCAAGCTTAATTTCTGCTCATCCTCGAGTAGGTAAATGATAAAAAGAGAATTTTTGATGCGGAGTGCTACTTGGCATAATTTCAATGCAAATCTTATTAATTGTGGTATGAATATTCAGATTAGAAATATTCAAGACAAAAGTTTATATTGACATAGAAAATAATAATACTTCAAGCATACTAACAAAGCAATTATGTCTTCTCAAAATAACATGGCCAAAGAAAGTTATCCCTACAAAATCATATAGTCAGGCTATGCTCCATATTCCCCACACAAAATATTTAAATCATGCACAACCCCGATGACAAGCCAAGCAATTGTTTCATACTCTAACTTTTTCAAAACGTTTTCAATCTTCACGCAATACATGAGCATGAGCCATGGATATAGCACTATAGGTGGAATAGAATGGTGGTTGTGGAGAAGAAAAAAAGGAGAAGATAGTCTCACATCAACTAGGCGTATCAACGGGCTATGGAGATGCCCATCAATAGATATCAATGTGAGTGAGTAGGGATTGCCATGCAACGGATGCACTAGAGCTATAAATGTATGAAAGCTCAACAAAAGAAACTAGTGGGTGTGCATCCAACTTGCTTGCTCACGAAGACCTAGGGCAATTTGAGGAAGCCCATCATTGGAATATACAAGCCAAGTTCTATAACGTAAAATTCCCACTAGTATATGGAAGTGACAATATATGAGACTCTCTATATGAAAAACATGGTGCTACTTTGAAGCACAATATATGAGACTTGCTATATCATGGTGCTACTTTGAAGCACAAGTGTGGAAAAAAGGATAGTAGCATTGCCCCTTTTTTATTTATTTATATTTTTTTGGGCTTTCTTTTTTTCTTTGGCCTTTCTCTTTTTTTGGGACAATGCTCTATTGAATGATGATCATCACACTTCTATTTATTTACAACTCAATGATTACAACTCGATACTAAAACAAAGTATGACTCTATATGAATGCCTCCAGCGGTGTACCGGGATATGCAATGAATCAAGAGTGACAAGTATGAAAGAATTATGAACGGTGGCTTTGCCACAAATACTATGTCAACTACATGATCATGCTAAGCAATATGACAATGATGGATGTGTCATGATGAACTAGATGGTGGAAAGTTGCATGGAAATATATCTCGGAATGGCTATGGAAATGCCATAATAGGTAGGTATGGTGGCTGTTTTGAGGAAGGTATATGGCAGGTGTATGATACCGGCGAAAGGTGCGCGGTATTAGAGAGGCTAGCAAGGGTGGAAGGGTGGGAGTGCGTATAATCCATGGACTCAACATTAGTCATAAAGAAATCATATACTTATTGCAAAAATTTAGAAGTTATCAAAGCAAAGTATTACGCGCATGCTCCTAGGGGGATAGATTGGTAGGAAAAGACCATCGCTCGTCCCCGACCGCCACTCATAAGGAAGACAATCAATAAATAAATCATGCTCCGACTTCGTCACATAACGGTTCAGCATACGTGCATGCTACGGGAATCACAAACTTCAACACAAGTATTCTTTAAATTCACAACTACTCAACTAGTATGACTTTAATATTATCAGCTCCATATCTCAAAACAATTATCATGCTTCAATCTTTTCTTAGTATTCAACACACTCAAAAGAAAGTTTCAAAAATCTTGAATACCAAGCATATTATTATTAGGCAAATTACCATGCTATTAAGAGACTCTCAAATTAATTTAAGTGAAGCATGAGAGATCAATAGTTTCTTTAAAACGAATCCACCACCGTGCTCTAAAAGATCTGAGTGAAGCACATAGAGCAAAATTATCTAGCTCAAAAGATATAAGTGAAGCACATAGAGCAAAACTATCTAGCTCAAAGGATATAAGTGAAGCACATAGAGCAAAATTATCTAGATCAAAAGGTGTGTACATCAAGGATGATTGTGGCATACTAACAAACAAAGACTCAAATCATACAAGACGCTCCAAGCAAAACACATATCATGTGGTGAATAAAAATATAGCTCCAAGTAAAGTTACCGATGGAAGTAGACGAAAGAGGGGATGCCTTCCGGGGTATCCCCAAGCTTTGATTTTTTGGTGTCCTTGGATTATCTTTGGGGTGCCATGGGCATCCCCAAGCTTAGGCTCTTGCCACTCCTTGTTCCATGATCCATCAAAAGACTTCACCCAAAACTTGAAAACTTCACAACACAAAACTCAAGATAGAAAACTCGTGAGCTCCGTTAGCGAAAGAAAACAAAAAACCACTTCAAGGTACTGTAATGAACTCATTATTTATTTGTATTGGTGTTAAACCTACTGTATTCCAACTTCTCTATGGATTATAAACTATTTTACTAGCCATAGATTCATCAAAATAAGCAAACAACACACGAAAAACAGAATCTGTCAAAAACAGAACAGTCTGTAGTAATCTGTAGCTAGCGCAAAATATGGAACCCCAAAAATTCTAAAATAAATTTCTGGACGTGAGGAATTTATATATTAATCATCTGCAAAAAGAATTAACTAAATATCACTCTTCAAATAATAATGACAGCAGTTCTCGTGAGCGATAAAGTTTCTGTTTTTTACAGCAAGTTCAACAAGACTTTCCCCAAGTCTTCCCAACGGTTCTACTTGGCACAAACACTAATTAAACACAAAAAACACAACCAAAACAGAGGCTAAATAATTTATTTATTACTAAACAGGAGCAAAAATCAAGGAACAAAAATAAAATTGGGTTGCCTCCCAACAAGCGCTATCGTTTAACGCCCCTAGCTAGGCATAACGAGCAAGGATAGATCTAGGTATTGCCATCTTTGGTAGGTAATCCATAAGTGGCTCTCATGATAGTTTCATATGGTAATTTTATTTTCTTTCTTAGAAAGTGTTCCATGCCCTTTTTTAATGGAAATTGAAATCTAATATTCCCTTCCTTCATATCAATAATCGCACCAACCGTTCTAAGGAAAGGTCTACCAAGAATAATAGGGCAAGAAGGATTGCAATATATATCAAGAACAATGAAATCTACGGGCACATAATTCCTATTTGCAACAATAAGAACATCATTAATTCTTCCCATAGGTTTGTTAATAGTGGGCAAAGTGCAAGTTTAGAGAGCAATCATCAAAATTACGGAAATCTAGTAAATCACACAAAGTCTTGGGAATAGTAGAGACACTAGCACCCAAATCACACAAAGCATAAAACTCATGATCTTTAATTTTAATTTTAATAGTTGGTTCCCACTCATCATAGAGTTTTCTAGGGATAGAAACTTTCAACTCAAGTTTTTCTTCATAAGATTGCATCAAGGCATCAACAATATGTTCGGTGAAGGCTTTATTTCGACTATAAGCATGTGGAGAATTTAACACGGATTGCAACAAGGAAATACAATCAATCAAAGAGCAATTTTTATAATTAAATTCCTTGAAATCCAATATAGTGGGTTTAGCAACATCTAGATTTTTATTTCTTTCCATCCCACTTTCATCAATTTCATCATTAAGATCTAAACACTCCGAATTTTTGGAACGCCTTCTAGGTAAAGGAAGATCATATTCAGTTTCATCAAGATTCATATTGCAAAAAAAGATTTAATAGGAGACACATCAATAACTTTTAGATCTTCATCTTGATTTTCATAGGTATTCGGTTTAGCGGCCATCTTATTGACTAAGGTGGCTTGCATATCCGAAATTTCAGCAGTCATCTTCTCTAGACGAGCAATCTGGGATCTTATACCCTCAAATTCTTTAGACATATCATCAAGCTCTTTATTCATATAACTCATAAAACTTTTTTGTTCTTTAAGTTCGTTTCTAAAGAAATTACTATGCTCAAATTGCAAAACCATAAACCTCCTAACATTGTTTTCGATCTCCTCTAACCTTTTAAGGTGAAGATCACCAAATCTTGGTTGAGCCATCGCGACAAACAAGCAATCTAACACACGAGCAAACAAAAAGCAAGCGGACAAAAAGAGGCAAACAGAGAGGGAGGATAGAGAGAGAGAGAGGGCAAATAAAACGACAAGGGTGAATGGGGGGAGAGGAAAACGAGAGGCAAATGGCAAATAATGTAATGCGAGAGATAGGGATTGTGATGGGTACTTGGTATATTGACTTTTGCGTAGACTCCCCGTCAACGGTGCCAGAAATCCTTCTTGCTACGTCTTGAGCTTGCGTTGGTTTTCCCCGAAGAGGAAGGGATGATGCAGCAGAGCAGCGTAAGTATTTCCCCCAGTTTTGAGAACCAAGATATCAATCCAGTAGGAGCCCACGCTCAAGTCCCTCGTACCTGCACAAAGCGATAGCTACTCGCAACCAACGCGATTAGGGGTTGTCAAGCCCTTCACGGTCACTTACGAGAGTGAGATCTGATAGATAGAATATTTTTGGTATTTTTGATATAAAGATGCAAAGTAAAAAGTAAAGGCAAAGTAAATAGCAAAACAATATAAAAGTGATGGAGATTGATATGATGAGAATAGACCCAGGGGCCATAGGTTTCACTAGTGGCTTCTCTCAAGAGCATAAGTATTCTACGGTGGGTGAACAAATTACTGTTGAGCAATTGATAGAATTGTGCATAATTATGAGAATACCTAGGCATGATCATGTATATAGGCATCACGTCCGTGACAAGTAGATCGAAACGATTCTGCATCTACTACTATTACTCCACTCATCGACCGCTATCCAGCATGCATCTAGAGTATTAAGTTAAAAACAGAGTAACGCCTTAAGCAAGATGACATGATGTAGAGAGATAAATTCATGCAATATGAAATAAACCCCATCTTGTTATCCTCGATGGCAACGCTACAATACGTGCCTTGCTGCCCCTTCTGTCACTGGGTAAGGACACCGCAAGATCGAACCCAAAGCTAAGCACTTCTCCCATGGCAAGAACTACCAATCTAGTTGGCCAAACCAAATGGATAATTCGAAGAGACTTGCAAAGATAACCAATCATGCATAAAAGAATTCAGAGAAGATTCAAATATTATTCATAGATAGACTGGATCATAAACCCACAATTCATCGGTCTCAACGAACACACCGCAAAAAGAAGATTACATCGAATAGATCTCCACAAGAGAGGGGGAGAACTTTGTATTGAGATTCAAAGAGAGAGAAGAAGCCATCTAGCTACTAACTATGGACCCGAAGGTCTGAGGTAAACTACTCACACTTCATTGGAGGGGCTATGATGATGTAGAAGCCCTCCGTGATGGCGGCCCTCTTCCGGCGGAGCTCCGGAACAGGCCCCAAGATGGGATCTCGTGGATACAGAAAGTTGAGGCGGTGGAATTAGGTTTTTGGCTCCTGTTCTGATCGTTTGGGGGTACGTGTGTATATATAGGAGGAAGGAGTACGTCGGTGGAGCACCGAGGGGCCCACGAGGCAGGGGGGCGCGCCCTAGGGGGGGGGCGCCCCCCACCCTCGTGATCTCCTCTTTGATCCCTTGCAGTAGGGTCCAAGTCTCCTGGATCACGTTCGGTGAGAAAATCACGCCCCCGAAGATTTTATTCCGTTTGGACTCCGTTTGATATTCCGTTTATCCGAAACACTGAAATAGGCAAAAAAACAACAATTCTGGGCTGGGCCTCCGGTTAATAGGTTATTCCCAAAAATAATATAAAAGTGGAAAATAAAGCCCAATATAGTCCAAAACAGTAGATAATATAGCATGGAGCAATGAAAAATTATAGATACATTGGAGACGTATCAGGCATCCCCAAGCTTAATTCCTGCTCATCCTCGAGTAGGTAAATGATAAAAAGAGAATTTTTGATGCGGAGTGCTACTTGGCATAATTTCAATGCAAATCTTATTAATTGTGGTATGAATATTCAGATTAGAAATATTCAAGACAAAAGTTTATATTGACATAGAAAATAATAATACTTCAAGCATACTAACAAAGCAATTATGTCTTCTCAAAATAACATGGCCAAAGAAAGTTATCCCTACAAAATCATATAGTCAGGCTATGCTCCATATTCCCCACACAAAATATTTAAATCATGCACAACCCCGATGACAAGCCAAGCAATTGTTTCATACAATTCGAAGAGACTTGCAAAGATAACCAATCATGCATAAAAGAATCCAGAGAAGATTCAAATATTATTCATAGATAGACTGGATCATAAACCCACAATTCATTGGTCTCAACAAACACACCGCAAAAAGAAGATTACATCGAATAGATCTCCACAAGAGAGGGGGAGAACTTTGTATTGAGATTCAAAGAGAGAGAAGAAGCCATCTAGCTACTAACTATGGACCCGAAGGTCTGAGGTAAACTACTCACACTTCATTGGAGGGGCTATGATGATGTAGAAGCCCTCCGTGATGGCGGCCCTCTTCCGGCGGAGCTCCGGAACAGGCACCAAGATGGGATCTCGTGGATACAGAAAGTTGAGGCGGTGGAATTAGGTTTTTGGCTCCTGTTCTGATCGTTTGGGGGTACGTGTGTATATATAGGAGGACGGAGTACGTCGGTGGAGCACCGATATAACACCCTTGATGCGACTATAGCTCCCACGTGTCGAGGCACGACTTAGAGACATAATCGCATTGAATGCATATGTCGCAAGTTAGGCAATCTTCACAACATCCCATGTAATATGAATAATAAAGGGGAGAACATAGTTGGCTTACACTCGCCACGTCAATCAAGAACATAAATAACATTACAACATCCAAAAACACTCATGGCCCGACTACGGTGCCAAAATAGAAGAGAACCCAACATGCGACACGGTCCCAATCACCCCCAACTGGGCACCACTACTGATCATCAGGAAAAGACACGTAGTAACGCTGAGAGTCTTCGTCGAACTCCCACTTGAGCTCGTACTCGTCACCTGGAGCGGAATCGCCTGGACCTGCATCTGGAGTTATAGTATCTGTGAGCCACAAGGACTCAGCAATCTCGCACCCTCGTGATCAAGACTATTTAAGCTTATAGGAAGGGTAAGGCAAATATATGTGGAGCTGCAGCAAGCGACTAGCATATATGGTGGCTATCTTATTCGCAAAAGAGAGCGAGAAGAGGAGGCAAGGCACGAGCGAGAAACTAGAGAGCAACCTGCGCAAACATTACTCCAACACCGTGTCCACTTCCCAGACTCCGCCGAGAAGAGGCCATCACGGTAACACACTCAGTTGATTCATTTTAATTAATTAAGGTTCAGTTATCTACAACCGGACATTAACAAATTCCCATCTTCCCATAACCGCGGGCACGGCTTTCGAAAGTTCAAACCCTGCAGGGGAGTCCCAACTTAGCCCATGACAAGCTCTCACGGTCAACGAAGGAATAGACCTCCTCCCAAGACGTTCCGATCAGACTCGGTATCTCGGTAACTCAAGACACTTCGACAGGTTAAAACAAGACCAGCAACACCGCCCGAATGTGCCGACAAATCCCGATAGGAGCTGCACATATCTCGTTCTCAGGGCACACTCAGATTGTCCAAACTTCCAGTAGGCCAGCCCAGAGTTGCCCCTGGTAGCCACCGGCAGCTGACGGTTTGGACCAACACTCAGAGGAGCACTGGCCCGGGGGGGGGGGGTTAAAATAAGATGACCCTTGAGTCTGCAGAACCCAAGGAAAAGAAAGGCTAGGTGGCAAATGGTAAAACCAAGGTTGGGCATTGCTGGAAAAGCTTTAATCAAGGCGAAATATCAAGGGGTTCCCATTATAACCCAACCGCGTAAGGAACGCAAAATCCGGGAACATAACACCGATATGACGGAAACTAGGGCGGCAAGAGTGGAACAAAACACTAGGCGAGAGGCCGAGCCTTCCACCCTTTACCAAGTATATAGATGCATTAAGATAACATAGCAATATAATGATATCCCATCAAGTAAATAAAAGATGTTCCCACAAGGAACGGCCTCCAATCTTCACCTGCAACTAGCAACGCTATAAGAGGGGCTGAGCAAAGCGGTAACATAGCCAATCAACGGTTTGCTAGGACAAGGTGGGTTAGAGGTTTGACATGGAAATTGGGAGGATGACAAGCAAATGGTAGGCATCGTAGCATTGGCATAGCAAAGAGCGAGCAAACTAGCATAGCAAAGATAGTAGTGATTTCGAGGGTATGATCATCTTGCCTGCAAAGTTGTCAGAGTTGACTGGATCCTCAAAAGCAAACTCAACGGGCTCCTCGGTAGCGAACTCGTCTCCCGGATCTACCCAAACAAGACAAACAAGCAAAAAGGACACAATCAACCACGTGCAAGACCAAGCAATATGATGAAATGATGATATGCTATGCGGGATGCGATGCGGGATGCAAAATGCAAGATATGACAGGAAAAGCATGAAACTGGCCTCAACATGGAATTCCAAGGGTTCCACTGGAAATATGAGATGAAATCGCTTGAAAACGATATAAAGAGCATCGGAATCGGAGTTACGGTTTGGAAATGGCAAGCATTTCAAAAATGACACCGGTCTGCGATTTACAGCAAGTAGGCATCTAAATGCAATGCAATGAACATGCTACAGCACCCAAACATGGCAACAAAATACATGGCAGGGATGCACACAAGATTCTTAACAAAAATCTAGCACTGAGCTATGGCCAATTCATCCATTATGAGGTTCAAACAAGCATGGCAAAAACGCAAATGCAAAACAGATTTCAGACTTAGTGAAATTAACACTTGTCTGAAATTTCAGATCACGAAGCCCTCTTCGGAGCAGCAAAACAACATGATATATGACCTGATTAAGGCAAGCAAGAACATGGCATGGAGCTACTCAACAATCTTAACAAAAGACCCAAAGTGACCTGGGGCCAAAAGGGTTCACAAAATATACTAACGGGCACACGAACATAGCTAAAACACAATCAGTTTTCAGACTTAGTGAAAACTGAGACATGCTGAAATATAACTCACGAAGGCATGTAAACAAGCTCGATGCACTCACTACGGTGCAAGTCATGGCAAGGCAAGCATACATGCATTAAGAAGGCACAAAATGCTAGCTAGACATGGCAATAACAATGGCATAGCATGCACGGATCAACTACAATAACATCGGCAAAATCGCAAACAAGTTGACGATCTTCCCAGATTCACCACGAAGCAAAAGTAGAGCTCGATTGACTCAAGCTAGGGTGCTCTATAATTACAAGTAAAGACATGGATGGATAGAGCATAACATGATTAACAAAACTCTTTAATGATCATCCTCAAAAGAGGCACTGATCACTAGGAAACAAGCTGAACATATGGCATCATGAACTAAATAATCCCAGACTTTGTGAAAACTACTAAGTCCCTGAAAACAGATTTACCGGGTGCCTCACTTTGCAAGCTTGCACAAGTCACCACACACATCCTAAAAATGCATGGGTTGCACCTCTGGAAAGATAACAATATGCTTAACAAAACATATGAAGGACTCACATGCATAGCATGCACACAATAATCATGGCAAAAATGACAAAAGTCTAAGATGAACTAGCAGATCTGACAATTAACTCACGAAGCCTCCTTCTAACAGGATTTTGGGCATCAAGATGAGCTCAAATGAAAATGATGCAATGGAATGAAATGATGTACTCGTCGAGGCGAACATTTTGATATACTATATGTCCAAATCGGAGCTACGGATGCAAAGTTACGGCAGGTCAAAGTATGCACAAAAATTGGGGTTCGGGAGAGAAAAGTCAACCGAGATATTTTTGGATCTAGATCCAAATCCGGGACACTGTAGCACGCACGCAGCCCGAGGATGGCCGTCCGGTCTTGGGGCTCGCCGGAGAAGACGCCGGTGGCCGGAGTGGAAGAGGCCGGCGAGGTGCGGCGGCGTTGGAGGCGGCGTTGGCGCGGTCACGAGGCGGCGGGGCCCGATCCGGGGCGGCGGCGGCCGGAGCTTGCTGTGGCGTGGGAAGGCGAGGCCGGCGACGGCGGGGCTCGCCGGCGAGGTGGCGTGCGGCGGCGCGGCTCCACGGCGTCGGGGAAGAAGGTGCGGGCGAGGGGCACTGGCGGCGCGCGGCGGATGGGCTCGGGGGGCCGTTCGCGGGCTCTCCCGGGCCGGCGGCGGCAGCGGCGGGCGCGGCCACGTGGCGCCTGGCGATTGGCTGTGGCGGCGGGGCGGACAAAGTCCGGCGCGGCCGGACACGTCCGGTGCGCGGCGGATCCGATTTTTAGGGTTTCGAGAGGGGGAGATGATCCGAAAACGGGGGGGGGGGGGGGGGCTATTTATAGGCATAAGTGGAGCTAGGAGAGTCCAAATGAGGTGTGGTTTTCGGCCACGCGATCGTGATCGAACGCTCTAGGACATGGAGCAGAGTTTGGTGGGTTTTGGGCCAAATTGGAGGGGTGTTGGGCTGCAACACACACAAGGCCTTTTCGGTCCATCGGTTAACTGTTGGAGTATCAAACGAAGTCCAAATGACACGAAACTTGACAGGCGGTCCACCAGTAGTAAACCAAGGCCGCTTGGCAAGTCTCGGTCCAATCCGGAAATGTTTAATCCCCACACATGAAAGAAAGCTAGAAATGACCACCGGAGGAGAACGAAGCGCCGGAATGCAAAACGGACAACGGGGAAAATGCTCGAATGCATGAGATGAACACGTATGCAAATGCAATGCACATGATGACATGATATGAGATGTATGACAAAGACAACAACACACGGAGACAAAACCCGAACCCGAGGAAATAAATATAACTTAACGCCGGAAACGGCAAGAGTTGGAGTACAAATTGGGAAAGTTACATCCGGGGTGTTACAACACTCCACCACTACGAAAAGATCTCGTCCCGAGATCTAGGACTGAAAGAACTCCGGGTACTCAGAACGGAGGTGATCCTCGCGTTCCCAGGTAGCTTCACGGTCGGAATGGTGTGACCACTTGACTTTGAGAAATTTGATTGACTTGTTGCGAGTCTTGCGTTCATTCTCTTCAAGAATAGCAACTGGGTGCTCACGATAAGAGAGATCTTATTGGAGCTCAATGTCCTCAAAGTTGACGGTGCGGTCAGGAGTCTTGAAGCACTTTCGAAGCTGAGAGACATGGAACACGTCATGAACATTTGCAAAGTTTGAAGGAAGCTCGAGTTGATAGGCGAGGTCGCCTCTCTTGCTGACAATCTTGAAAGGTCCCACGTATCTAGGGGCAAGCTTCCCTTTGATACCGAAGCGACGAGTACCTTTCATAGGAGAGACACGGAGGTAAACAAGATCTCCGATCTCGAAAGCCAAATCACGGTGCTTACTATCATAGTAGCTCTTCTGGCGGGATTGGGCTGCTTTGAGGTTATCACGAATGACTTTGCACATTTCTTCTGCTTTTGTGATTAAGTCATTACCCAAAAGCTGACGTTCACCGGTTTCAGACCAGTTGAGAGGGGTACGGCACTTCCTGCCATACAGAATTTCAAAAGGGGCCTTGCCCGAACTTGCTTGAAAACTATTGTTGTAGGAGAATTCAGCATAAGGAAGACAATCCTCCCACTTCATGCCGAAGGAGATCACACAAGCCCTGAGCATATCTTCAAGAATCTGGTTGACACGCTCGACTTGACCGCTTGTTTGAGGATGGAAAGCTGTGCTGAAGCGGATGTTAGTGCCCATGGCCTTCTGAAAAGAATCCCAAAACTTCGAGGTAAAGATGCTGCCATGGTCTGAAGATATCACTTGAGGAATACCGTGCAGAGAGACAATGCGAGAGATATAGAGTTCCGCCAATTGAGCTATAGTGATCGACTCTTTGATAGGCAGAAAGTGAGCCACTTTGGTGAGCTTGTCGATGACAACAAATATAGCATTATTGCCACGCTTGGACTTTGGAAACCCAGTCACGAAGTCCATCTCAGTGTGGTCAAACTTCCATTCTGGAATGGAAAGAGGTTGGAGGAGACCAGCTGGCCTTTGGTGTTCTGCCTTCACTCTTCTGCAGACATCACATTCATTCACGAATTGAGCGATCTCGCGCTTCATTCGAGTCCACCAATAAGCTTGCTTGAGGTCCTGATACATCTTCGTGCTCCCAGGGTGGATGGAGAGGAGAGAATTGTGAGCCTCGTTCATGATCACTTTACGAAGTTCACCTTTGGGCACAACAATACGATCCTCGAAGAAGAGAGTGTCCTTGTCATCAAGGCGGTAGCACTTGTACTTGGACTGACTCTTGGCAATCCCAATCTTCACCTTTTTCACCATAGCATCAAGAAGCTGGGCTTGGCGAATCTGGTCTTCTAAGGTAGGAGAGACTTGAAGGTTGGCGAGGAAACCTTAAGGAACAACTTGCAGATTAAGCTTGCGGAAAGCTTCACAAAGCTCGGGTTGATAAAGCTTGATAATCAGACTGTTGCAGTAGGCCTTTCTGCTCAAAGCGTCAGCGATCACATTGGCCTTGCCTGGAGTATACTCAATACTCGGATTATACTCTTGAACCATTTCGACCCATCGAGTTTGCCTGAGGTTGAGATTAGGCTAAGTGAAGATGTACTTGAGACTCTTGTGATCAGTGAAAATGTCCACTTTTCTTCCCAATAGAAGATGTCTCCAAGTCAAAAGAGCATGCACAACTGCCGCCAACTCGAGATCATGAGTGGGGTAGTTCTTCTCATTAGGCTTCAACTGGCGAGATGTATAAGCAACAACTTTCTTCTCTTGCATCAAAACTGCGCCAAGACCTTGGAGAGAGGCATCACAAAAGACCTCGTACGGTTTGGATTCATCAGGTAGAGTCAAAACTGGAGCAGTGATCAACTTCTCTTTCAAAGTGTTGAAGGCAATATCACACTCTGGAGACCAAACGTACTTGACGTGCTTCTGAAGAAGATTAGAGAGAGGCTTCGCGATCTTGGAAAAGTTTTCAACGAATCTTCGGCAATAGCTTGCTAGACCGAGAAAACTGCGGAGTTGCTTCACATTCCGAGGAGGTTCCCAATTCATAACCGCAGACACCTTCTCAGGATTCACGGCAATGCCCTTGGCAGAGATGATATGACCAAGATAAAGAACCTCATCGAGCCAAAATTCACACTTGGAGAACTTGGCATAGAACTAATGTTCTCTGAGCTTATCGAGAACCAAACGCAAATGCTTGGCATGATCTTCCTTGTTCTTCGAGAAAACCAGAATGTCGTCGAGATAGACCAAAACGAAGTCATTGGTGTAGGCGTTGAAGATGAAGTTCATCATGCGAGAGAACGTCGGAGGAGCGTTGGCGAGGCCAAAAGACATGACAGTGTATTCATATGAACCAAAGCTTGTTCTGAATGCTGTCTTGGGAATATCTTCTTCACGAATGCGAATCTGGTGATAACCCATACGAAGATCAAGCTTGGAGAATACTTGGGCACCTTTGAGTTGTTCGAACAGCTCATTGATGTTTGGAAGTGGGTATTTGTTCTTGATGGTCTTCTTGTTCACTGGACGGTAATCAACACAAAGTCGGTCCGTTCCATCCTTCTTCTTCACAAAAAGAACACCACAACCCCACGGAGAAGAACTAGGCCGGATGAGACCCATTCTTTCTTGCTCATCGAGTTGCTTCTTCAGCTCCTTCAACTCTTCAGGTCCGAGCTTGTAAGGACGTTTGCACACAGGTTCCGTGCCAGGCTCAAGTTCAATAACGAATTCAACTGGCCGCTGCGGAGGCATTCCTGGAAGCTCTTCTGGAAAGACGTCTTGATATTCGCAAACGATTGGAATTTGAGAGATGGCATCCAATTCACCCTTCTCATTGAGAGAAAACAGACGGATGGAATTATCCCGAGCGGCAAAGACAATTACATCCTCAGACGAATGAGTCAATTGAATCTGCCTTGCTGCACAATCAAGCTGAGCCTTGTGCTTAGAAAGCCAATCCATGCCGAGAATAAGATCAATATCCGAGTTACCAAGAACCATTGGAGAAGCCAGAAACTTGAAATCACCCATCATGATAGAAATATCCGGAATCTCGTGATTAGCAAGCAAACATTTACCCGGAGAGACGACTGCTAACGGTTTATGCATAACTTGGGAAGTCAACTCATGCTTAGATGCAAAAGGTTTTGAGATGAAGCAATGCGACGCACCAGTGTCAAAAAGAACTTTTGCAGGTTTATCATTAACAGGAAGGTTACCCATGATCACATCTGACGAGTCCTCTGCCTGAGCTGCATTCATCAAATTGACCTTGGCATTCTTGGGGTTATGCTTGACCACAGCTGTACTTGCCGATCTGACAGGAGGAGGAGGAGGAAGACGCCTCTGGTTGACACACTTGTTGGCATAGTGACCCTTCTGTTGGCACTTGTTGCACGTGACCTCTGAAAGCGGACGGTGATACGGAGCACTCGATCTTGGAGCTTGAGACGAAGTCTTGTTCTGAAAGCCAGGGTTGGGTGGGTGGGAAGAACCACTGCCACCTTTGCTCTTCTGCTGAAACGGCTGATGGAACGGAGGAGGAGGAAGCCAGAACTTCTGCTGCTTGGCCACTTGAGTAGAGGAAGAAGGAGTAACATCTCTGACTCGCTTCTTGGAAGCATCACACCTCAACTGAGCAGCCTCTTGCTTCAGTGCCATGTTGTAGAACTCATCGTATCTCAAGGGCTCGAAGAGGACAAGAGCGAGCTGAATATCTTCTCTGAGACCACCCCTGAACTGATATATCATGCTCTTCTCATCAGGCACGTCCTGTTTGGCAAAGCAGGCAAGCTTCTGGAACAACTTGTTGTAGTCATAGACAGACAAAGAGCCTTGCTTCAGATTGCGGAATTCCTCACGCTTGCTTTCAACCACGCTCTGTGGAATATGATGAGCTCGGAAATCTCGACGGAAATCATCCCAAGTGATAACACGTCCACCTCTGGAGTCCTTGTACTGCTGGAACCATTCTGCAGCTTGATCTTTGAGTTGGAAGGAAGCGAACTTAACGAAGTCCTCAGGCCTGACGTTACTGCACTCGAAATGCTTACACAGATCCACAAGCCAATCGTCAGCATCGGTTGCCTCAACACAATTGCTGAAAGTCTTTGGCCCGTTGGCAAGGAACTGGTTGAGTGTAGCAAAGTCACTCTGATTGCTGCCTTGATTCCCTTGACTGCCTTGATTGCGCTCTTGAAGAATTTGCATGATCAGCTGTGTGTTTGCATTGGTTGCGGCCATCACAGCTTGCCATGCCTCTGGAGGAGGTGGGGGCGGTGGCGGATCAGGATTCGGAGTCGTGCGTGTTGGAGGAGCCATCCTGAAGAGGTTGACCACCATTAGCACATTGAAAGATAAATATTGAAGCTGAATCCAATGGAATGAAAATTGCAACATATAGTCTTCACATCCGAACAAAATGAACGAATGCATTCCTCTTGAAATGGTCACATATCCATAAATTGAGAAGCCACGTAGAATTAAGGTAGAGAAATAAATCAACAAGGTACGGATCAAGAACGAATAATCGGTAAGAAATCCCAATCTCAAACCAATATCCGTGGAAGAAGAACTAGAGCTACTAGAATTCCCACCTATGAAACTCCCGAACTTTTCCGGTTATGCAATCAGGTGCTGGGGATACAGGGGAAGCATAATATCTCACCCAAACTAGCAAATCCTACATCCAGCTGTATCCATCCTTCAACACATAACCAAGAAAACTTCGGAAACCATCTACCTCAACCTTCGAAAAGCATCCGTTGTACAAGTTATGGCGATACTCCCGAACTCCCGCCCCAGTACTGGGTGGCGTCGAGGTTATCTCACCAACGAACTGCATAAAAGAGATTTTCTATGTCGGCGAACATATCTCAAGTATTCCAGAATTGCAACGATAAAATTATGATGACAACACCTCGGAGCTCAACTCCCCGGGACACTTCCACTAAACCCCTGACAGGAGGCACCAAGACAATGTTCTCATCATAAGCCATCGGAACGATTCCAAGATACTCGCGTGATCCTAAATTTTTTTTAGTGAAATTTGAGAAGAGAAGAGTCAAAAATCTACGTCAGGAAGCCTTACCAGAGCGATGAGGAGACTGGGAAGTAAAAAGAATTCCTAAGCTCTCCGATATATAATTCCTAATGACTCAAAACATTTTTCTAGACACAACTCGGCCGCTAAAAACGATCAAGCAATGGGGCTCCTAAGGTCGGGGAAGGCTCTGATTACCAACTTGTAACACCCTCGATGCGACTATAGCTCCCACGTGTCGAGGCACGACTTAGAGACATAATCGCATTGAAGGCATATGTCGCAAGTTAGGCAATCTTCACAACATCCCATGTAATATGAATAATAAAGGGGAGAACATAGTTGGCTTACACTCGCCACGTCAATCAAGAACATAAATAACATTACATCATCCAAAAACACTCATGGCCCGACTACGGTGCCAAAATAAAAGAGAACCCAACATGCGACACGGTCCCAATCACCCCCAACTGGGCACCACTACTGATCATCAGGAAAAGACACATAGTAACGCTGAGAGTCTTCGTCGAACTCCCACTTGAGCTCGTACTCGTCACCTGGAGCGGAATCGCCTAGACCTGCATCTGGAGTTATAGTATTTGTGAGCCACAGGGACTCAGCAATCTCGCACCCTCGCGATCAAGACTATTTAAGCTTATAGGAAGGGTAAGGCAAATATATGTGGAGCTGCAGCAAGCGACTAGCATATATGGTGGCTATCTTATTCGCAAAAGAGAGCGAGAAGAGGAGGCAAGGCACGAGCGAGAAACTAGAGAGCAACCTGCGCAAACATTACTCCAACACCGTGTCCACTTCCCGGACTCCGCCGAGAAGAGGCCATCACGGTAACACACTCAGTTGATTCATTTTAATTAATTAAGGTTCAGTTATCTACAACCGGACATTAACAAATTCCCATCTGCCCATAACCGCGGGCACGGCTTTCGAAAGTTCAAACCCTGCAGGGGAGTCCCAACTTAGCCCATGACAAGCTCTCACGGTCAACGAAGGAATAGACCTTCTCCCAAGACGTTCCGATCAGACTCGGTATCTCGGTAACTCAAGACACTTCGACAGGTTAAAACAAGACCAGCAACACCGCCCGAATGTGCCGACAAATCCCGATAGGAGCTGCACATATCTCGTTCTCAGGGCACACTCAGATTGTCCAAACTTCCGGTAGGCCAGCCTAGAGTTGCCCCTGGTAGCCACCGGCGGCTGACGGTTTGGACCAACACTCAGAGGAGCATTGGCCGAGGGGGGGGGGGTTAAAATAAGATGACCCTTGAGTCTGCAGAACCCAAGGGAAAGAAAGGCTAGGTGGCAAATGGTAAAACCAAGGTTGGGCATTGCTGGAAAAGCTTTAATCAAGGCGAAATATCAAGGGGTTCCCATTATAACCCAACCGCGTAAGGAACGCAAAATCCGGGAACATAACACCGATATGACGGAAACTAGGGCGGCAAGAGTGGAACAAAACACTAGGCGAGAGGCCGAGCCTTCCACCCTTTACCAAATATATAGATGCATTAAGATAACATAGCAATATAATGATATCCCATCAAGTAAATAAAAGATGTTCCCACAAGGAACGGCCTCCAATCTTCACCTGCAACTAGCAACGCTATAAGAGGGGCTGAGCAAAGCGGTAACATAGCCAATCAACGGTTTGCT
This sequence comes from Triticum urartu, assembly GCF_056163025.1. NCBI lineage: Eukaryota > Viridiplantae > Streptophyta > Magnoliopsida > Poales > Poaceae > Triticum > Triticum urartu. The sequence goes on along the minus strand of NC_141876.1, from coordinate 8,412,522 downwards.
AGGACAAGGTGGGTTAGAGGTTTGACATGGAAATTGGGAGGATGACAAGCAAATGGTAGGCATCGTAGCATTGGCATAGCAAAGAGCGAGCAAACTAGCATAGCAAAGATAGTAGTGATTTCGAGGGTATGATCATCTTGCCTGCAAAGTTGTCAGAGTTGACTGGATCCTCAAAAGCAAACTCAACAGGCTCCTCGGTAGCGAACTCATCTCCCGGCTCTACCCAAATATTACAAACAAGCAACAAGGACACAATCAACCACGTGCAAGACCAAGCAATATGATGAAATGATGATATGTTATGCGGGATGCGATGCGGGATGCAAAATGCAAGATATGACAGGAAAAGCATGAACCTGGCCTCAACTTGGAATTCCAAGGGTGCCACTGGAAAGATGAGATGAAATCGCTTGAAAACGATATAAAGATCGTCGGAATCGGAGTTACGGTTTGGAAATGGCAAGCGTTTCAAAAATGACACCGGTCTGCGATTTACAGCAAGTAGGCATCTAAATGCAACGAAATGAACATGCTACAGCACCCAAACATGGAAACAAAATACATGGCAGGGATGCACATAAGATGCTTAAAAAAAGTCTAGCAGTGAGCTACGGCCAATTCATCCATTATGAGGTTCAAACAAGCATGGCAAAAACGCAAATGCAAAAAAGATTTCAGACTTAGTGAAATTAACACTTGTCTGAAATTTCAGATCACGAAGCCCTCTTCGGAGCAGCAAAACAACATGATACATGACCTGATTAAGACAAGCAAGAACATGGCATGGAGCTACTCAACAAGCTTAACAAAAGACCCAAAGTGATCTGGGGCCAAAAGGGTTCACAAAATATACTAACGGGCACACGAACATAGCTAAAACACAATCAGTTTTCAGACTTAGTGAACTGAGACATGCTGAAATATAACTCACGAAGGCATGTAAACGAGCTCAATGCACTCACTACGGTGCAAGTCATGGCAAGGCAAGCATACATCCATTAAGAAGGCACAAAATGCTAGCTAGACATGGCAAGAACAATGGCATAGCATGAACGGATCAACTACAATAACATCGGCAAAATCGCAAACAAGTTGACGATCTGCCCAGATTCACCACGAAGAAAAAGTAGAGCTCGATTGACTCAAGCTAGGGTGCTCCATAATTACAAGTAAAGACATGGATGGATAGAGCATAATATGATTAATAAAACTCCTTTACTGATCATCCTCAAAAGATGCACGGATCACTAGGAAACAAGCTGAACATATAATCCCAGACTTAGTGAAAACTACTAAGTCCCTGAAAACAGATTTACCGGGTGCCTCACTTTGCAAGCTTGCACAAGTCACCACACACATCCTAAAAATGCATGGGTTGCACCTCTGGAAAGATAACAATATGCTTAACAAAACATATGAGGACTCACAGGCATAGCATGCACACAATAATCATGGCAAAAATGACAAATGTCTAAGATGAACTAGCAGATCTGACAATTAACTCACGAAGCCTCCTTCTAACAGGATTTTGGGCATCAAGATAAGCTCAAATGAAAATGGTGCAATGGAGTGAAATGATGTACTCGTCGAGGCGAACATTTTGATATGCTATATGTCCAAATCGGAGCTACGGATACAAAGTTACGGCAGGTCAAAGTATGCACAAAAATTGAGGTTCAGGAGAGAAAAGTCAACCGAGATATTTTTGGATCTAGATCCAAATCCGGGACACTGTAGCACGCACGCAGCCCGAGGATGGCCGGCCGGTCTTGGGGCTCGCCGGAGAAGACGCCGGTGGCCGGAGTGGAAGAGGCCGACGAGGTGCGGCGACGTTGGAGGCGGCGTTGGCGCGGTCGACGAGGCGGCGGGGCCCGATCCGGGGCGGCGGCGGCCGGAGCTTGCTGCGGCGCGGGAAGGCGAGGCCGGCGACGGCGGGGCTCGCTGGCGAGGTGGCGTGCGGCGGCGCGGCTCCACGGTGTCGGGGAAGAAGGTGCGGGCGAGGGGCACTGGCGGCGCGCGGCGGATGGGCTCGGGGGGCCGTTCGCGGGCTCTCCCGGGCCGGCGGCGGCGGCGGCGGGCGCGGCCACGTGGCGGCTGGAGATTGGCTGCGGCGGCGGGGCGGACAAAGTCCGGCGCGGCCGAACACGTCCGGTGCGCGGCGGATCCGATTTTTAGGGTTTCGAGAGGGGGAGATGATCCGAAAACGGGGGGGGGGGGGGCTATTTATAGGCATAAGTGGAGCTAGGAGAGTCCAAATGAGGTGCGGTTTTCGGCCACGCGATCATGATCGAACGCTCTAGGACATGGAGCGGAGTTTGGTTGGTTTTGGGCCAAATTGGAGGGGTGTTGGGCTACAACACACACGAGGCCTTTTCGGTCCCTCGGTTAACCGTTGGAGTATCAAACGAAGTCCAAATGACACGAAACTTGACAGGCGGTCTACCGGTAGTAAACCAAGGCCGCTTGGCAAGTCTCGGTCCAATCCGGAAATGTTTAATCCCCACACACGAAAGAAAGCTATAAATGACCACCGGAGGAGAACGAAGCGCCGGAATGCAAAACGGACAACGGGGAAAATGCTCGAATGCATGAGATGAACACGTATGCAAATGCAATGCACATGATGACATGATATGAGATGTATGACAAAGACAACAACACACGGAGACAAAACCCGAACCCGAGGAAATAAATATAACTTAACGCCGGAAACGGCAAGAGTTGGAGTACAAATTGGGAAAGTTACATCCGGGGTGTTACAACCGAGGGGCCCATGAGGCAGGGGGGCGCGCCCTAGGGGGAGGGGGCGCCCCCAACCCTCATGACCTCCTCTTTGATCCCTTGCAGTAGGGTCCAAGTCTCCTGGATCACGTTCGGTGAGAAAATCACGTTCCTGGAGATTTTATTCCGTTTGGACTCCGTTTGATATTCCGTTTATCCGAAACACTGAAGTAGGCAAAAAACAACAATTCTGGGCTGGGCCTCCGGTTAATAGGTTTGTCCCAAAAATAATATAAAAGTGGAAAATAAAGCCCAATATAGTCCAAAACAGTAGATAATATAGCATGGAGCAATCAAAAATTATAGATAGGTTGGAGACGTATCACTACGCAGCCTTCTTCTTGTAGACTCGTGTTGGGCCTCCCAGCATAGAGTTTTGTAGGATAGTAGAAATTTTCCCTCAAGTGGATGACCTAAGGTTTATTAATCTATGGGAGGCGAATGATGAAGATGGTCTCTCTCAAACAACCCTGCGACCAAATAGGAAAGAGTCTCTTGTGTCCCCAACACACCCAATTCAATGATAAATTGTATAGGTGCACTAGTTCGGTGAAGAGATGGTGATACAAGTGTAATATGGATACTAGATATAGGTTTTTGTAATCTGAAAATATAAAAACAGCAAGGTAACTAGTAGTAAAAGTGAGCAAAAACGGTATTGCAATGCTTGAAAACAAGGCCTAGGGTTCGTACTTTCACTAGTGCAAGTTCTCTCAACAATCCCTCAATGTGCGACAAAAGTCACTCCAAGTTCCTATCGGGGAGAACATAAGATGAAATTGCTTGTAGGGTACGAAACCACCTCAAAGTTATTCTTTCTGATCAATTCATTGAGCTATTCCTATAAGTTTCACAAACATCCCTAGAGTTTGTAGTAAAATAACATCATATGATACACATCAATCAACCCTAATGTTACCTAGATACTCCAATGTCACCACAAGTATCCGTGGGTCAATTATACGTTATGCATCAAACAACTTCAGATTCATAATATTCAATACAACACAAAGAACCTCAAAGAGTGCCCCAAGATTCCTACCGGAGAAACAAGGACGAAAACATGCATCATCCCCAATGCATAGATTACCCCAATGTCACCTCAGGAATCAGCGAGTTGAGTGCCACAACATACATCAAGTGAATCAATAGAACACCCCATTGTCACCACGGGTATCCCACGCAAGACATACATCAAGTGTTCTCAAATCCATAATAGTATTCAATCCGATAATAGTGAAACCTCAAGGGTAAAACTCAATTCATCACAAGAAGATAGAGGGGGGGGACACCATATGATCGAACTATAGTAACAAAGCTCGCGGTACATCAAGATCGTGCCAAATCACAAACACGAGAGAGAGAGATCAAACACATAGGTACTGGTACATACCCTCAGCCCCGAGGGTGAACTACTCCCTCCTCGTCATGGAGACCATCAGGATGATGAAGATGGCCACCGGTGATGGTTTCCCCCTTTGGCAGGTTGCCGAAATGGCTCCTGATTGGTTTTTCGTGGGTACAGAGGCTTGCGGCGGTGGAACTCCCGATCTAGGTTTCTTTTTGGGGGTTTCGTTATTTATATGAATTTTTGGCGTCGATTTCACGTCAGGGGGTCCACAAGGCAGCGACAAGACAGGGGGCATGCCATCCACCCTTGTCGTTGCCTCGGGACTCTTCTGGCCCAACTCTTGTGCTTCATGGGCTTCTTCTAGTCCATAAAAATTACCATAAATTGTCAGCTCATTTGGACTCCGTTTGATATTCCTTTTCTGTAAAACTCAAAACAAGGAAGAAACAGAAACTGACACTGGGCTCTAGGTTAATAGATTAGTCCCAAAAATAATATCAAATAGCATATTAATGCATATAAAACATCCAAAATAGATAATATAATAGCATGGAACAATAAAAAATAATAGATATGTTGGAGACGTATCATGCAGGAGCATTTTGGCTCTCCGGTGGAGCGATTCCTCAGGTGATACTTCCCTCCGGGAGGATGAAATCAAAGCCATAAACATCACTAATGATCCTCTCAGTGTGGGAGGAGTAATCTTCACCAGAGCCACCTCATCTCAAATCCTAGTTCATCTCTTGTATTCAATCTTTGTCTCAGAACCTCAGTTTGGTACCTATGGGTTGCTAGTAGTATTGATTACACCTTGTAGTTGATGCTAGTCGGTTTATTAGGTGGAAGATTATATGTTCAGATCCTTAAGCATATTCAATAGTCCTCTGATCTTGAACATGAACATGATTTGTGAGTAGTTACTTTTGTTCTTTAGGACATGGGAGAAGTCTTGTTATAAGTAATCATGTGAAATTTGTATTCGTTCAATATTTGGATGATATGTATGTTGTTCTTCCTTTAGTGGTGTCATGTGAACATCGACTACATGACACTTCACCATACTTGGGCCTAAGGGAAGGCATGAAGGAGTAATAAGCAGATGATGGGTTGTGAGAGTGATAGAAGCTTAAACCCTAGTTTATAAATCATTCCGTAAGGGGCTGATTTGGATCCATATGTTTCATGCTATTGTTAGATTTATCTTAGTTCTTCTTCCGTAGCTGCGGATGCTTGCGAGAGGGGGTAATCATAAGAGGGTTGCTTATTCAAGTAAGGACAACACCCTAGCACCGGTCCACCCACATATCAAAAATATCAAATAGTGAACACGAATCAACTAAACATGATGAACACGACTTGATGAGAATTCCCATGTGTCCTTGAGAATGCTTTGCTTATTATAAGAAGTACTTTCATTTTGTCCTTTGTTATAAAAATGATTGGACCATCTTGCTTCACTCTCGCTACTAGTGTTACTTGTTACTTGTTATGAATTACCTTTCTACAAAACAATCTGTTACCGCTAATTTCTGTAGCCACAGGGAATACCTTGCTGAAAACCGCTTGTCATTTCCTTCTGTTGCTCGTTGGGTTCGACACTCTTACTTATCGAAAGGACTATGATTGATCTCCTATACTTGTGGGTCATGAGGTTCCGTAAGTGGTGCGTCGGCCGTGGTTTGCAGGCAGTTACCCTGCGTAGCGTGGGTTGCGGGTGGTGTTGGGGAATGACCTTTGCTCAAGGTGCAATAGTTAGGCTCCCCGTATGGGATTTTGCAGCAAGTGGTAAGCCTTTTCCCTCTATGAGGAACCTAGGTATCAATCCAAGGAGGTATAGGTTCTTCCAACAGTTGAATGCCCTACAAAACAAGTAAAACCCCTATTGTGCCCCAACTATCCTAACGGTGTGTCAATCCCTGCTAGACTTGCTAGTTGAACAAGCCTCTTAAAAGATAATGTGTGATAAATATTTTTCGTATTTTTGGAATAAAAATAAAACTTAAAAGAAAAAAGCATATAAAGGTTGTTGGAAGGTGATTCTTATGATGGAAATTGGACCGGGGTTCATAGATTCACCAAGTGTAACTCTTCAATGCATAAAAACTGTGAATGGTGACTTTCTCATGTGTATAAGTGCAATTTGGAACACTGATGTTCATGCTAGACAAGTAAATGTTGTGAGAATATATATAGGCAGTACGTCCATAATACTAAAGACCGAGACCCTCTCATGCATCTTTAGCTAAATAGCCCGTCCATAGACCAAGACACTCCGCATCATCTGGACATTACGTGTAAGCATGTGTATAAGTGCAAACATACTGTTAAGATTATGGGATTATTCATCCTCTACTAACCCTTAACCCTTAGTGGCAACAATTCTAACAAGCCTTTTCCATTTTCTGTCATTATGGTAGATTACTTTCAAAACTTGAACCCAACTAATGGACATCTCTTCTACTACTGGCTACTAATCTAAACTGGCCAAGAGAAGATGAGCAACCGGAAAGAATTATGCATCTATATATCAAACATGAATCATGAACAAATCTTAACATATAGAGTTAATCCATCACATAATCTATATCACCACCACAAACTCATCTGATAAACTACAATCATGTAGGCTAGCTCATGTAGCTATTGTATTGAACATGAAAATAAACATCTAAGAGGAGAGATTAAAACATTGGCTACTATCATGAACCCGTAGTCCAGGGAGTGGACTACTCACAACTCATCTTGGAGCACGATGCTTGAGGTTGATGATGATGGAGATGAATTCCCGATCCGGCAGAGTTCCGGATCAGGCATGAAAATGAAGATCGCCTTGGAAACGCGATGTGGTGGCAGCGAAAAAATGGTCCATAATTCCGAGGTACGAATGGAGGTATATATAAGCCAGGGGCAACGGAGGGCTGCCAGGTGGGCCCACGGGCATTAGGCACCCCTTGTAGGCGCCTCCAGCCCAAGGGCGCCTAGGAGGGATCCTTGGGCCTGTGGCCAACACCAGGTGCAGGGCCAGGTCCCCACGGGCCCTTCTGTTCCTCAATCTTCCAAAACTTTTTTTAATTTTTTCCGAGACATTTTCTGAGTATTTTCTTGAAAATAGAAAAACAACAGAAACATGAACTGGCACTTGACACTGGATAAGTATGTTAGTCCAATAAAATTCAATAAAAATCTTGCCCAAAGTCTTTAAAATTGATAGTGATACAACATGAATCATACAAAAAATATCGATACATCGGTGACATATCAGCACCCCCAAGCTTAATCCATGCTTGTCCTCGAGCACGTAGATGATAAAAAGGATAATTTTTGGATGATGAATGCTACCCAAACATGATCTTAGTTTAATTGATGTGTTACTTGTGGTGGATCTAAGTCAATAAAAGAAACATTTGGAAAGGTCTATATTAACAATGAAGTTCCTACATATTGTTTGATAATCTGATGCATTAAGTCAAAATCACAAATGCCAAAGGTTTAGAAAGAATGTCAAGCTAATTGGATAAACAATGAAAATCATTCATGCAAAGCGTATTAACATGGCAATCACTTCTAGGCTAACCCTCAATACAAGACCGAATACTATCACTTGTTGTATGTTTGCTCTATTTCACAATCTTCACAAATTTAGAATCTTGCAACAACGCAGCTGACCATTAGAATCTTCAGAAGTATGAGTTTATGCCCTAAGCTAGGCAAAGAGAAATAATGATGGGATTTTTAAAGAAGTGTAAAACAAAATCCTATCAGGGGTTCCCGCACTAGTGTCATGCTCATGGTTGCCGCCTGATCCTATTCTTCCGGTGGAAGTAGCAACTTGAGGAAGCTGGAGCTAGTACCAATCAAAAGTGGATCTATAGAAACACTATCACATTGAAGCTTTGGGAGGCGCAATAGTCGTCCACCACGCAGAACAGATTCATCAAAGTCCCCATGGAGCATAAGCCAAGGGCATGCAGATTTAAAATTCGCAAACTCCATCAGGTCTCGCCACAGGAGAAAGCCAAATATACCCACCATCAGTCATCCATGTTGTGTTGGACTAAGATTTTCTTAGTAAATGATCTGACTCTATTGATAAACTAATCAGAGTACATCAGATCAAAGAAAATAAAACACAATGAATGAAAAAGATCCTTTATATATACAACTAAAAGTTACATTGAAGACCTTTGAAGTCATCAACTCTAGCTCCACCTTTTGCATATTGACATTCTTCCAAAAATCTGGTGAAAAAACCATAGAAGACCAAACAAGCACAAGCTGGAGTAACCTCAATGACTTTGAAGAGCTGATTGAGTAGCCCACCCCAATAAGTGAGAATCCGTGATCACTGAACGAGTTGTGGCCAGGGCACACCCGTTACAAGGCAGGCTGCCCAACAGTTAATTAATCTAGGTACTATTGCGGAGGAAATTTGTGAGCACAAAATAACGAAATATGAAAAGTACCAGCCACTCCAAACTTGACACCACAAGATCGTATGCAAATAATCTGCGGGAACCAAAGCCATAGGGTCCCCAGTGAATATCACATCGGCTACGACAATCTCATCAGTATGGGTATATAGTCGTGAGACTTTTATTCGCACGTGCAATGGCATCTCCACTGTCAAATCGTTTCCACTAATGACAGAAAAAAAGTATCATTGAAGTAAACTAAATTTCATCGAGACATAGGTATGGGGTTCCCTGTCTCCTGCCACTAGATTAGTCACCGAAGGGAATGGGAACCATTGGAACACAGCGGAACAAGAACATATTTCTCTTGTGGCAGCCAAGTTTTTTTAGCACCGATCGGGAGTCATGTATCCCTCGCGGCACACATTTTTTCTTGATAGGAAAATATGACAGAGGGGGTTAATTATTTTTTTCATTCAATGCACAAGTATGACGGCCTTCAATGCACAAGTATGACGGCCTAACATGGAAACCATGACCTCAACAACTCAGTGTAACACAGAAACAACACACTCCACTCACGGGTTCCGCCTTTTTGAAAAATCCTGGGTTCCACCTCGCCGCGGAGGTCGAGGTGGTGGAGCTTGCCAACCGGTAAGGCAATTGCCTCCTGCGACATGATTGCCAACACCGTGGGCCTCACTGTCATCTTTTTGAAAGGCAGCAAACATTGCCTATGCACAACAATATTGACAAAAAAAAGTCCACATTATTTGTGTCAGTCATTGTATTCCTTCGATATTTTTCCCATATAGTTGATGGTATTTTAGTGTTATCCAAATCTTTTCCATACCATAATAATAAATTGGTGACACAAATTTCTCCACAAACTGATGTCCAACAAGATCAGGTCACTTGCTAAATTATTACACAAGGTTCTGCCGCCATAGTCAATATAGTACTAATAACTGTTGTGCAATATTAGAAACTTATAAGTGATGCCAAGTAGCTTTGATCTACAATGGCAGTATCACGTATTCAGCTTAGGTAACCTTGGCCTGTCCAAGACAGTACATTTTTATTTGTGTGCGTGTTCAATTTCGTGTGTGAGACCTCATCTTTCTGATTTTGGAATCTTTTAAAACAAATGTTGAAGACGAGTAATGAAGCACAAATGTACGACTGTGATGGACCAGAGGCGAAGAGGGAAGGGGAGCAGTCAACAGAAATGGGTGATATGCGGTAGCGTAGACAAGGCCCGCCAAACATAAGGGGAAAACTTGTCCGCCTCATCACTGACTTGCCCATTACAATAGGGCACACCTCGGCTGGAGTAGAATTTTCGAAGACTAAATAGTCCGTGGTTGACGCATCGTAGGCAAGAACAACATTTGTATTAGGCTGCTTGATCTAACAGGTTGATAAACTTCAACTAAAAACATACTTTTATTTACCGCCCCAAATGTTGATGCAACATGATTTACAATCCTTTGTCCTGGTGACATGTAGGGTGCTCAATCCTCCTGTCTATTCTTCGGTTGGATCTATGATCATTTATTTCCACAACATTGAACTGACTAGCATATGTCTTATAAAATCAAGAACAAATTGGGATATGTGAGTATTTATATATTCAAACAAATGCGATTCACTTCATACAAATTATAATGTTTAGCAGTACGATATACATTTTTGTTGGACAAGATGCTTGTTCTTTTTCTCATGAATAGAAAGACCCCGTTCTTTTTTATACGCTTCCCTTATTTTTGCGGCCATACTTTAGCACAGCTGGGACGTGTACATTCAGGAGATACGAGGGACAGTCCATAGATTGGAGATCATGTGCGATATGCGGAAACACCTTGTCCTCGGTACGAGGGGGCGTGGTACGTGTTATAGACAGGGGCGCAACAACCCTGTAGCACATACATGAGATCTTACAGGAGACTTGGAGAGGAAGGGATAGAGTAGGTTACAATAGATAGATATCAACTAACTACCTAGCCTATCTCCTGGTGGACTCCTAGACTCCTGGCGCATGAGAGAGAGACCAACGTGACAGGTTGATAAGTTTGTTTGACAGATCAAAGTTAAATATGTTACTAGCATTGCCATCCATTTTTACATCCATCCTCAACCTTCTCATGTTCGTGTCGTCAAAGCTTCAGAGATAAGAACATCAAAGAAAATTGGATCAGCATATGTACATTGCAATAAATAAATGGAATGAAATCGCACCACTAATCTTATGTGCATGAATAACTGAGTAATTATCGGCAGTTGGGAACCAAATGAAGGGATTAGCATAATGCGCGATACGAACCCATACTACTTTTTAGTTTGCGCAAGCTGTAATAAGAACCCTATCTACTAGTACTCCACCAATCTCCATGCTGCGTGCATATGGTTGAATGGTAACTTGGGAACTAGACAAGTCTGTAGTCAAACGGGATTGTGAAGACAATGTTGATGTCTAGAATGACAAGTTAAAAAGTAATGTAATTTACGAAACACAAGAAAAAAAAATGGACCTCACCATCCTTTGAAGAAGGCATATGGTGCATACAGCTTGACCAAGAGCATTAAGAAATTGTATCTTCGGTTTTGCTTATTGTAATATTGTGAAAACAACCCACAGAATAACAGGCTCACGGCATGTAACATCTGGTTGGTGGGAAATAAAGATATGATAGAAAGTATGAGTCCCTTCATAATACAAACACAATATTGGCATGTGTATATATGAATTATGAAACATATGATCATGTACTTCAAGTGGCAGCTTATACACCAGTATCAGATATGTGTGGAATAAAGCGAATCTCTTAAACACGTATGGCCTTTTGTTTTTGAGGGGTTTCCCATTCTGTACACGAGGATATATGGAGAAGTAATCCCAACATGCGTCTTCTAAGACATAACCCGTCAATGGGTTTTGGAGTGCTGAGCACACGTTGTAAATGACTTGTCCTTTCTCATTCAAGTGAACAGCCATGGCTACCAGCGTTGCATTTACCACCATGTCCGCAGGAACCTATAAATACAGATTATTAGTAGCTTTCAAGTTTAAGAATGCAATCCACTTAATCAGGTTACTCTATTAATCTGTCTACATCCCTAATAGCTATTATATATGTATTACTCACAGCATCCATTGTGTCTTGGCGATCACCTACGAAACATGGGAATGCTTGCTCAGTGTAGGCGACAATCATAGCATCAATTGTCCTGGAGGAAACAATTGTAGCAAAACTCAGTTTGTTATTGTGGGATGTCAAGCTAGAGTATATATGTCAATATTTTCTAAAAGAGCACACACTATCCAGAGTAGTTGATGGGTAAATTGGAGCCTGGATTTTGAAAATTTCAAAAATCTAAATTTGAAGTTTCAAAATATCATGGAAAAACCTACACACATACATATGGACTTATATTGTCTGTAAAGTTTCATGATGAAATACATTTTTTTGTGAGCTACAAAAAAAATTCATGCATTTCTAGCACATGTACTATACACTATGAAAATACATGATTCTTTTGTGCAGCTCACATAGTAATGTATTTCATCATGAAACTATAGACACACATTGTATACATATCTATGTTCGTGTGTATATATTTTCAGATTTTTTTGAAACTTAGAATTTGATCTTCGATTTTTTGAAAATTTCGGCCTCCTTGGAGCCCAGGAGACAAAAATCCTCACTAGGTAAATTTTGTCTACTGTTATACAAAATTTAGTGATTGTTATAAGTTAGCTTTAATTCATTAAACATATATATAGCTTATTTATGCCATAAATCTACGGGGATCCTATAAGGCCCCTTCACCTTAGACCAACCATTTTAAACGTATGACATGTGGCATAATAAATCAACCACCTCTCTAGATGGCACGGGCCATGATCTATAATGGTCCAAACGAGATGTCTAAAGGTGGCAGCGTTTGATATGATAACTACCTTAGTAATGACCTAAATATCTCAGTGATTTGATTAATATTTTATTATCTGGTCTCCCTAAATATAGTAATATAGTCACCCATCAGAAATATAAGATGTTTAAAACAAGTGTATTTAGATGACTGTATCTTTGAGTACTAACACATAAAAAAATATTTACATTGGTCATGTGAAAATGGTATGTCAGATTTTTCAATGAAATTGTTTGCCGGAATTCCTTTTACCAAGATAGCTCTAATATAATTGCACGTGGAATAACATCCCGAAGTCCAGAACATCATATATATTATTAAAATAAAGCAAATAACAAATGTAGAGTGGTCAGACCTCTTTAAGCCAAGTTCTTTCATGGCTGTCTTCTCCGATGATTGGTCTGACCTACCACTCTTAGACGCTGTGAGTTCAGTCTTGACCTTCTCAACCAACTGCAACTCAGCTTCAATGTCCAAGTGGTAACCAGGCTGTAGTGATTCACCCATCTTGAGTGCTTTCTATTCACCCATCTTGAGTGCTTTCTCCAGTAAAAGTCCATCTTGAGTACCAGTTACAAAAGCTAACGGACAAAAAAGAGATCGCCATTATAGTTGGCTAAACATATATACACTCATCTTTTCCTCAACAAAAAAGGGCATGTATAAATAAACACGCGTACCAGTAGAAACATGAAGCAACAATTTCAGATTAGGACACTTCTTTGCAAATTCGGATCCATATTTGGCTCCTAGTGCATTCGTTGCCAAAGCAACATCGTACTTGTACATGCAGTAAAATTCAACGAATGTGCAAAATAATTAATACATAAAGCTGGGACAGTAAAATTATTTGACTTCTATCCTTCCACAACCACCTCAACCTGGTATGTCTTTTTCAGGGATAGCATCTACGTAGGCAACATGTATCAACTTATCATATGAATATGAGTTCTTCGCCTGGCTAGCCATACAAGATAGGATTTGGACCGCTGATAGGTTGGCTCGATGTGGGTGGCCGAACTTTCACCTATGCCCCCTCTGCAAAAGGGAACAAGAGTCCGGGCTGCACCTTTTCGTCAAGTGTCGCTTCACCCTACACCTTTGGAATTTAGTCAACGAGTGGCTTAATCTAGAAAACCTTGACACACCGACATGCCACCTCGAGGATTCTATTAAGGAATGGTGGGTAAACCAATCAAGCAGGAGGGCACCCAACAGAAAAGTCATGGCCTCCCTCACAATGCTCATTCGTTGGACCATTTGGAACGAGAGGAACACCCGGGTCTTCTGACAGAAGAGCACCCCTCCTCCAATATTTCTCAACAACATCTAGTGTGTGGCCATTCTTTGGGTTACTGCCGGGCCAAGAAGCTGGGTACTATTGTGCCGGCAGACGGGGAGAGTAACATTTTTTTTGTCTTCGACTCGTGTAATTCAAGCTCTATTCACTCAATTAATATATGAGGCAAATCTTTTGCCTCGGTTTTGAAAAACAACAATCTGGGTAACTGATATATATGTTTCAAGATCTACAACTGTTTATCAGGTTCTTCCAAAGAAGTTCAGCAAGGAACGCCCCCCCCCCCCCCCCCCCCCACACACACACACAGACACCCACCAAATCAGATCTGTGCTCTTGATATTAATCACCATGATTTCAGTACTTCAACTTCCATTCTTTACCTATTCGCCAGCAACAACTTTTCCTAGCCCCCAGATTTCCATTTTTTGTTGCCAGGACTTTATTTTGTATTATGTCTTTTGTAGGTTGAACAACTCCTTCTGTGTGTGTCTTGGTCAGTAGTTCAGTACAATTATTTTTAGTGTTTATCTCAGTATAACTGGTCCTTCTAACATACAGGTTAAAAATAAACAACTCATCATAACTAAATTAAAAAGACATGAACATGCAGGTTTGCTTAGTAAGACTTCGATATGAGGAGATTCAAATTGGACGGTGCAAAATGTGATCGACTTTTATGAAGAAAATCAGTTACCTTGTAAAAAGATAGCTGAAGTGCTTTTACTGTTTTACCACAATTAATACTAATTGTTGTACCTTTCATAAAAGCTAGTTGTTGCAGCCCCATGGATGATAATGTCGATCTCCTCACACAGGTCGTCAACTCTGGAGTTGTCGAGCCTGAAGTTGTGAGACCCGACGTCTCCGGCGAGAGAAACTATCTTCTCTTTGATGAGCTTCTGGAAGTCAGCAAGCCCATGCTTTTCCCTCAGGGTATTGAACAGGTCCTTCCCCAACACTTGCAAGCGCGATACCAAGACGAACTAATTGAGTTTCCAAATTTGGCACGTACTATACATCTGACGTTAGTGTTATGTCCTGTTCATATCACTGCATGTAGCTGCGGTGATCCATGATTGAATGCAACGACACATTTCAACTTTACCTGGGTCAGGATACGCTGGTCGGCAGAGGCGACATCCGGTGCACACACCAACAGGTAGAGTTTCTTCACGTCCGGCTGTACCCTCAGTATCTTCTCAACCATCACTGCATGAATAGATGCATTATATATATGCATATCTATACGAGGCAAGTGTTAGATGTGTATATGGTATTTGCGTACATTTTCCAAGGAAACCAGTTGAGCAGGTGGCGAGGATGGTCTTTCCCCGGAAGCACCCAGCCACTGCTCTGGCGTCCATCGCGAGCTACCGTGATAATAAGGATCGAGAATCGACGAACCTGAGTATGTAGAAGATAGTGGCCGGTTTCTCTTGGATATGATGCTAGTGGAGAAGTGGAGTCAAGCCAGACAGGCAAGGAAGTGGTGTGCTTGCTAGCTTAGGTCTTGTGGATGCATGGTTAATACTCTTATAGTCCACCTGTATCGCACATTTGGTCGGGCCTTGAGCTGTGAACAGACAAGAGACACGTTTTTTTTTTCGAAAAGGAGACAAGAGACAAGTTCATGTCACGATTGAAATCAGTGTCCGAATGAATGCCTCCTCTGGACAGATGGTTGTCTTAGTCCTAGGTATTATGGCATATTTAGCTTGGGTGCTCCCTTGAACAGGTGCCTAAAGTAATTAAGCTCCTGGTTTCTCTAAGTATGGATGCTTGATAGGCATTGGTTATTTTTCGGACAGTAATTGGTAAATATTTTTTCTTTATCAAGGGGCACTCCCAACTCATTGTATCCTGACCTTGTATGTATTTACATATAACTCTCACTAGGGGTTTGTATCTAAATGAGCGGTCATTCAATACATTTTGTGAGAGAGAAGTATAAGCTGTCTTGGGTTCTGCGAAGAGCTGTATATACCCATACGACACCTCTATCTTTCCTCGTAAACTAGTCCTCAGGTCGGTCAGTAATTTATCTTAGTTGGCAACTTTAGCTACAGCTGAAATCATTGTGTTGGGACCACCCGAAGTGCCTTCAAAAAGAAGTTTGCATTTCAATGGATGGAGATTAAATAAATGCCTAATGAGTTGATGGATTCGGTCCATCACTCCCGCTCTTGCCAACTATTCCGACTGGCGCAGCAGCTCCTTCATCGCCACACCCCTCCACTTTGTTCCAGTGGCATCCAGTCAGGCAGTTCATCGCAGGTTGAGATCGGCATTCAATTGTGTGTCTGTGTGGAGGGGGGGGGGGGGGGGGGGGGGGGGGTCATAAACTTACTATGTACATGAAATAGTACACATCTCCTTTTGCCCTGCTACCGCATACCAGGCCACAGCGGATATGATATAAACAAAGATAACAATATGCTGACAAATATGAACCACGGCAGAAATAAATATAGGCGGGTGCTTGAGAGGTGCTTAAGATTTGCTGCTTGGAGAGTTGTTGCTGAGTTTGTAAGGGCTGATTTGCCCACAGTTAATCGGTGATAAAGCCATGCTTTACCCTAAAAAGAATATAGACGGGTGCTTGGAAAGGTGCCTAAGTTAGGCTCCTGGTTGTTTCAAAGTATGGGTGCTTACTATATTTATATGGTCCCGGCTGTTCTGTAGAGTCTTGTAGTCTACTAATATGGATTAGTATCTAAGGGCAATCTCAACGCATCTTTATTTTAAACTTGAATCTTGTGCACTAAATAGGTAAATATATAAATTGCTTGGAGTTTGCATCTTATTTTTGTATCTAAAGGACCTATCATCTAGTACAATTTGTGAGAGAGCAGTAATTAATCCCTTGATTTTTTGCCAAGTTGGTGTTCAGTCAGGCATGCATTGGGTTATTTAGATATGTCATGTGCACCCAATTGAAGTAATTTTTTTATCTAGGGGCACTCCTAATGTATTGTAAGTTTGTAACTTAAACTTATATCCTGTTCACTAAATATATATTTAGCATAGTTTTAAATAGCGAGCTATTTGGACCGGTGCTGCTCCTTCATTGCCGCACCCTCCACTTTGTTCAGAAGGGATCCAATGAGGTAATTCATTTCATATTCGTCTATCTGTGTCCGAAAACATGGGTAAGCTATCCTCAAAATCCAACCATATTTGTACCTATTAGGACGGCCAATTTAAGGATGGTGATTTCATTGTTGTATATGCTATTAGTTATGGTTAAAAATAGACTCATGCACGTTCCTAGAGAGCGTGATTTCATTGTTTGAGAGCTACATGCCACAACAACAAAATTTATTTTAGCTCCTAGAGAGCGTGATTTGATCAACTGCTAATATTGATCAACTGCTAATCCTATATACTTAAGAAGTTCACCCCTACTACCTTATTTATCTCAACATGCAAGCTGTCCACATCAGCAACCATGCCATCTAAGCAAAACTGATTTTATATGCAGCCACATCATCACTAACCCAACAGCCACTAGTAGAAAAAGGGTCAAACGTGAAGCACATTAGTGCCGGTTTGAATTAGAGCCGGCACTAATGTGTACATTAGTGCCGGTTCGTGGCGGCGATCAATAGTACCGGTTCGTGGCGAACCTTTAATACCGGTTCATGCCACGAACCGGTACTAAAGAGGTTGTGTCAGCCTGCGGTCAGGCTATGGCCCCACCATCACCATTTAGTGCCGGTTCGTACCACGAACCGGTACTAATGAGGTTATGGCAAGCTGTTTTTAGTCCCACCTCGCCAAGAGAGAGGCAGTATGAGCGGTTTATAAGCCGTGAGTGCACAGACAATGACGAAGAGTTGCAATGCTCACCTACATGTTGATTAGCTTCAAGCCTTGCGGAATAGCATATATTGCACTGAGCTATGTGCAGTGCAGTCTACACTATTCCGAATGGCTTGAAGCAAATTAACCAGCATTGCACCTCTTTTTTATTTTTAATAACTTATTCAAACTCCGGACTTCTTTTATGTTCAGTATGCAACATTTAAAGCGACGTCATCAATTTCCAACATGTTCTGACATCATTTGTTGTTTTTCGGTCATTTTTAGAGAGCTAAATGACCGTGAAATTGAAAATCACTACAAAATGAATCCTGAAAATGTTGAAACTTGGCATGGTATCATCATATCACCCGCATAGCGTGCGCGAAAGAGTAGAGAGGGTCACGGCAAAAACTGGACGCACTTCGTGTACAAACTGGACAAACTCTTTCCGAGTATCAGGGTTTCGGAGTCCGGAGTGGGTACTAATGTGCAACTCTTTGCTTGGTTTTGTTAGGGTGGTCCCTAGGAAGTCCCAAAACAATGGCATGAACCACCTCTACACAAGATTCCCTCATGTTTGTCGGTTATGGTACTTTCAGCCTATAAGTACTTAGACTCAGAGTGAGGAATCGATGCCGGTGAAGACCCTACACAAGGAGTGAGTGAATATTTGGCATGTACCACCCTAAGAGCACTTTTAAACACATGGTATGCCAACTCCTAGCTTTTCGTGCCATCCCGATGCTCTGGAGCCCCTCTATGGCGAAACCCTAGCCCCTCTACAACTTTCACCGAAGCCCAGAGTGGGTACTAATGTGCATCCCACCAATCAGGAAGAATCACACGGATCGTGTGTTTCTTTCTAGCTCTTGCGAGTCGTTGGATCAAGGGTGTGTTTCTTCCTAGCTCATGTGAGTCGCTGGATCGAAACTACCACAATCACTTTGTGAGCCAGACGACCCTATATATAGCCCACCTCTCGCCTTCCCTGCATAAGTCTTTTAGTTCATCGACTACATACATCTACCAGTTCATCGACTGCATACATCTACCAGTTCATCGACTGAATACAAATCATTCGGATTCGCCATCATACGTCCAACCCTGCATTTGATATGCATATATATGCATCACGAGCCACGGTTGGGCTGTATGATGGCAATACCGATTGGTTTGTTCTAGATCCGACATAAAAGGTTTGATACAACTTCTTTTTTGTGACATAAGAGCTATCTCTCCTCCTACCTATTTTAGTTACACAACTACCTATTTGTGCCAAATTTTCACTTTTGCTGTTGCTCTTGCATCATAAGCATCCATGTTAACTGGACTTACAAGTAATGCAATTTAACCAAACTATCTTGTGATCTTCGCCAAGCGAGAGGCAGTATGAGCGGTTTATAAGCCGTGAGTATGCAGCATTTAAAGCGATGTGATCAATTTCCAACATGTTCTGACATTATTTGTTGTTTTTCGGTCATTTACCTAATTGTTTAGAGAGCTAAATGACCGTGAAATTAAAAATCACTACAAAATGAATCCTGAAAATGTTGAAACTTGGCATGGTATCATCATATCACCCGCATAGCATGCGCGAAAGAGTAGAGAGGGTCACGGCAAAAACTGGACGCACTTCGTGTACAAACTGGACATACTCATTCCGAGTATCAGGGTTTCGGACGAGAACTCATCTGTTACATGGCCACTTCAATGTTTTTTAAACTTATTTGAACTCCGGACTTCTTTTTGTGTTCAGTATCCAGCATTTAAAGCGATGTCATCAATTTTCAACATGTTCTGACATCGTTTGTTGTTTTTCGGTCATTTACCTAATTCTTCAGTATGCAGCATTCAATTTCCAGAAGAAAATAAATAGAAGAAAATAAATAATGCAAAAAATAAAAAAACTATACAAAAAAATTACTCAAAAATAAATAGAAGAAAATAAATAATGCAGAAAAGAAAAAACTATATAAAAAACTACTCAAAAATAAATAGAAGAAAATAAGTAATGCAGAAAAGAAAAAAACTATATAAAAAATTTGTTGGCGCGCTGCCCAATGGGCCTGCCAGACCTAGGGTGTGCAGCAAATGCAGGCCCAGAAGGGCCAGCAGACTTACAGGGCAGCGCGCCCTAATTAATTAGGCCCAGAAGCCTGCTATATAGAGGAGTTCGAAGAGGTAGCCGCGGCTGGGTTTATAAACCAGTGCGGCTGCCCTTCGCCGGGCGAGGTGGGACTAAACTTTGGGGTGGCAGCGCAAGGCCTTTAGTACCGATTGGTGGCTCCAACCGGTACTAAAGACCACCCTTTAGTACCGGTTGGAACCACCAACCGGTACTAAAGGCCTGCTCTTCCCGCTTCTTTGCCTAGCCAAAGTAGGTCTTTAGTACCGGTTGGTGGCTCCAACCGGTACTAAAGGCTCACCCTATATATACAGCACTTACGAAATTTCAGTTACATCTCCCCACTTCTTTCGTCAACCTCTCGCGCGCCGCTCCCGTCGTCGCCGCCCGTCGCCCGTCGATGTCGTCGTCGTCCCTGCCGCCGCCCCGAACGCCGCGCGCCGCCGTCCGTCATCGTCCCGCGCCGCGGTCCCATCGTTGTCCCGCGCCGCCGTCCGTACGTATCTCGCTCTCTCCTCGCGCGTACCCGGCCGCCGCGCCACGCGCCGTCCGCCCCGAACGCCGCGCGCCGCCGTCTGTCCCCGCCGCCGCCCCGAACGCCGGCGCCCCCGCCCCGTACGCCGCCGCCCCCGCCCCGTATGCCGGCGCCCCCGCTCGTACGTACAGGGCGGCGGCATACGGGGCCGCACACACACACACATATACCACACACGCACACACACACACACATACACACAGACGTACACACATATACGTGCGAAATGTCATCTGACGACGAAAAAGATTTTATTTTGTGCGAACACTGTGAAGACCAGCGCGGCCTGTGCGACCAAAATTTCCTTGTTGATGGTAGGCGCTTCAGCATCAAGCTGGATGAGACATTCGAAGTTGATACAGTAAGTCACTTTGTCAATTATTATTTGAATGCAAAACTTATGCTTCATTTGCTTCAACTTATAATTTTAAATTTTCACTATTCTACTAGCGCATCCCCTGCCATGCAAGAATTTTTGTCTTGGATAAGATAGATTTTAGTGCTATAGATGATATGGAGGTAAAGAGAGTTTACTTGAAGACGGAGCATGGGTATACTTTCAACGTCAAATTATATAATGGAGACACATACACCCATCTTGAATGCAAAACTTGGCAAGCACTATGCAAGGCTTATGCATTTGAGCTTGATATGGTTATCACCTTTGATATTCGTCCGGAAGATGATATTGAAGGTAATATAGACATCTGGGTCGATGTGCAAACGCCTCCAGTTCTACCATTTGGTGAGTTTTTCTCAACTATGCATGCATATGTGTTTATGTCTTTGATACAGTTTATTCAAAAATAGTTGACAACTAATTTGTATTGTCAGCTTATTTCGGTTCAAGCAAACATGTCCGGCGCTTGGTAGACAGGACCTACTACTGCCCCGGGGCTCAACTAAACTGCGAGGAGATAAGTCATTATGTTTCATGGCTTGAGGATCTTAATACTGTCAAGACAAATTTTTTTCCTAAACTTAGAAATGTTAGTACTCAAAACGTGCGACCAATGGTGATCGTATTGAACTACGGTCACATCTATAATCGAAAGATGGTAAGATTTTAAATATTTGTCCTTAATTAGTGCATCTTTTGCATACATTATTTTTGAAGCTAAACTTTCATTGCTTAGTATATTAATTACTATACGGTGTTCTTCAACAGGGACTTCCGATGACAGTTGTGCCTCAGTGGATCGAGACAAAAGGTCGCATGTCAATGGTTAGCTTACGACCAAGATTTCCTACATTGCACATGAGTGCATTCAGGATTTCTGAAAGCGAAGAATGCTTAATAGTGAAAGATTGGAGCAAAATTGTTAACGATCGCAGAGAAATACTAGGGGGCAGCAAGGAGAAGCGCAACCCAAGATTAGAAGACAGATTCATCTGCATGCTCCAGTATGATGAATCAGGAGAGCTATACATGTTCTATGTTATTCTACCTGAGAGGGAGCAGCAGGATCAGTAGCTACTAGTTCATGCTCTTAATTAGTACTTGTCTCATGTCCGTGTCCTGAACTTCGATGTTGGTGATGATTATGTTGGACTTGATGATATCTTTGCTTCTGTTACAAAGTGAATGTTTCCTCTTTAAGCTAGCCAGCGTTGATGATGATTAGATAGCTAGCGGTAATGACTATGATGATTAAATAGTGGTAATTAGACGACTATGATGATTTTTAGCTAGCTAGAGTTTATTTATTTATTAATATGCGATGATGATGATGATGACGACTACAACTCATTATAACGTAAAACAATCCTAAATTAAATTGATAACATAAATTTAATTGAAAAATACAAAATAAAACAAAAACCCACAAGCATTTAGTACCGGTTGGTGTTACCAACCGGTACTAAAGGGCTCCCGGCCCCCGGAGCTGGCTCGTGCCACGTGGATCCCCTTTAGCACCGGTTCGTGCTGAACCGGTACTAAGGGGGGGGGGGGGCTTTAGTGCCGAAACGTTAGTGCCGGTCCTAAACCGGCACTAAAGGGCCTTACGAACCGGTGCTATTGCCCGGTTTTGCACTAGTGAGCTGGCGCCCACACAATTCCATCAACAAATCATGGGACTCGGTTTTTCATTAGTACGTAAGGATCCAGGTCAGCGAAGCGACACATCATTTTCACAAGATTTTTTTAGTACGCTGCAAACTCTGGTCACTGAAACGATTCGTCATTTACTTAGAATTCAGTTTTTACTTGATGCGTTTGGAGTCCTGTCCTCGAAGCTATCCATCCTTTCCTATTCGTAACGTATGATGCATTCCTTTTATAACTGGAAGATCACAGATGCATCATCTCTCACTTCCTCACGCATCTCATCTTCCCACATACATATTTCTTATAGAGTTGCGGCTGTCAAAACTGAGCTCCGGTGCGAGCGACCTTCATGCCAAGATTGGGTTGGATGCAGCGCCACCGCATCGTGCCTGGATGGAACCGCTGCATGCCAATAGTTCTTCGTTGGCTCCCACATGGGTTCGTTTGGATGACCACCATCAATCTTCTGCCTCGGCTTCACATGCCCGCCACCCCGCATAGTCGTGGCATCACAAAGAATCTTCCCGCCGCCGCCCATGGTACAGCCCTCAGTACCTCCTCCGTTTCCTCCGGCCTGGAGCACGGCCAGCCGGTCGGCATGGTTTGAGGTGAGAGAGGAAGAAGAAGCCCTATTTGCAGTTGAGATCTGTTCGCATGTACTACCAAACCAATTTCCTTACCCATGTCTCTCCTATCTTCTCAATACCGCTAGCGCCACCTTAAGCACGTGGAATTTTATTGCAGTGTGCAAACTGAACTCCTTCCTATTGTTGGTGTCAATGTTACCGTGTGCAAGCTAAATGGGTAATGCATGACCCTTTCCCTAATTCTTTTTTCATTTTGGAATCTAAAGGACAATAATTTCATTATTGACATATTGCACTTGATCTTGAATTAGTAACCAATTAACCATCACATATTATGATTTAACGATCTGCTCTGCTGCATTTGCACATACATGTGCATTGGGTTTTGTTCAGAGAAGTTTGGATCTATACTTTTATGAGCAGTCCACTGGTCGATCTCTTCGTATCTATTATTTGTCGATCTCCCAACAGTTTCTTAATTAAAGAGGGGAGTATGGATGAAGCAGAAGATTGATTAGGTTCAGTAAAGGCATTCAGTATTGCCCTCTTGACGGTCAGAATCATGGCCACATGAAAATACTTTTATCAGTTTGCATGAATTTAGTCTGTTCTTTTCACGAATATTCTGCAGAGAGTCCATTTTGATCTCCTATCTGCCCTTGCTTCAAATAAAATCGGCCGCTTAACTGAAAGTATTGTCAAAGTAATACCTTCTATGATTATTGGTTAGTTGCTTGCATGTGATTGTCATTTTTAACTACATGGGAATATGGATCTCAATGCTTACCTATGTATATGTTCTCATGCTCTTCATATATTATACAATGCTATTTTCATTTTCTTTCAGTTGTCTTGGACATGTTGCCGGGAGTCCCGGACATGTGTTTGATTGCTAATAGTATATGTCTAATTTTCTCATGCTTTTTTCAGGAATAGTATTGATGTGTTCTGTTCTCATGCTGCCTACCAAGGGGTTGCCAAAGATCAGCGGTCGGCTACGGGTACGCTCTCCTCAATTATCAGCGATTCTCACTCCTTCAGAATAATGATGTGTTTATTAATTCCCAATCGATTGACACCTGCTTCATACCCATTCAATTTGTTCATGTACTGGATAAAAGAGTTTGGATTTAATGGGAGGAAGCGATTAATGTTTTGTTGTGAGTACTAGACTCATGGCGAACGATGTCCGATGCAGTCCTCTCACTGATCTTGGCCTGCAATCTCCATTTTGCCAGTTAGATTTTTCGTGTACTCAGATAACTATATTTATGTGGAATTGTACCCTTTATCATATTTTGTAAGCTAACAAGCCTAATTATTAAGTTTGGTGCATATACAAGGGCCTTACGCTAATTCCTTACTTTCCAGTGGAGTATTTCTATGCTAAAGTATAGATTATGAGAACACCCTCCTCAGTTACATCTATACAACTTCGTTTTTTTTAGTCTGCGGGAAAGAATTTGCAGTACAACCACAAGAGGAAGCCATGACATAATAGAGTTCTTTGCAGCAGGAAAGTTGTAATCAGTCACATCACCATTTAATTTCGATTATCTCTGACAATCATGGGAACTACAGGGATAAATAAAAAATGCACGATTTTGTTAACATACATAATTGATGTGCTGACTTCACCTTATTATGATTGATGTTGCCTGGTAGGCCCTCTGTGCAAGAAAAGTTGATATATACTCTGTCCCTGTCACATTGTTGTTGTTGGAATTGTCAGTGCCAATTTAGCCTTATATTTCTTTTTGTTAAACAAGACCCTTAATGCAAGCGAAAAGTACCACATCAATGCTTGGTGCACCATCATATTCTATATAACTAAATAGATTATTCCAGTAATATTTTTTTTCAACATGTACACATGTAATCTTAACAGTTAAATAGTAAAATAAATTGTATGTATTTTTTAGTTTTACTTCTCTGCCAATCAAATATTCATGTATACAAAAACTAAATCTCATCAAAATATATTGTAACCAATTCCCGCAGCAACGCGCGGGGTATTGTCTAGTTAATTACAAGAATTTGGGGCATGTTTCAATGCGGGTTTGATGCACGTGACTGTCGCCCCTTCATTGCGACGCGACGTGCGTCTGTCCGTGCTGCCCCCATCTAACCATAGTTGGGCAGGTTGGTTGGGTTGACCTGCTGTCATGACCATCTTCAGGAGGTTATGCCTAGCCATCAATCGTTTTCTGCCTTTGCTACGCTGCCGCTGGAGCGACGGTACGAAGTTGAATATGAGTCTGCTGGAGGATCTGGTCTGTCCTGTGACCGAATCCCATGTCTCGGGGGCGGCCTATTTCTTTCTTGTACTGGTCCATAACATCAACATGCATGGAGGGAGGGCCTAGGTGCTGGCTAGCGCACGAGACTTGCTTTTCTAGGTCGCTCGCAAAATGGCAATCCAAGATCAGTAAGAAGTTCATCAATCAATGCCACCAGCTCCATGCAATGCATTGGCTTCTCCCGAAACAGGCTTTCGCCTCATTTTATATATAAAACAAAAAACACAGTACACGTCCGAACGATATAAGGTGGAGAAGAATCCCTCAAACAAGCAGATCAAAAGAAAACTGGACCGGTAAAATCATGCCAAAAAAGTACATAAAAGAAAGCCCGATAGGAATGTAGTTCTGTCTCGCTTCTTTCTTCTCTCTCTCTCTGCTCATTAACTAGGCCTCCACCGCCTGACGCCTAATGCGTCCTGAGGGGGCATCACGGGCGAAAACCCTAGGTGTGGTCGCCCTCGTCCATCTCCTCCTCCTCCAACTACAAATCCCGTTCGGCCAACGATGTGTTAGAATTCTCTGGACTCACTCTCGCAGAGATGAACACTGGTGTTTGGCGTCGCGTAATACCTTGCAACTTTTCTGTCTTTATCTTCTTATGCACTTACAAAGAAGAAACAGTGGCCGGTAGAGATCCTACCTCGGCGCCACGATCTGGCTCACCCTCGCGCCATCCCACGAGCACCAAGACCGGGTCCTAGCCCTACATGCACGGCACGCACAGATGGGGCTCATGCCTAACTAAACTTAACGGAAATAAAGGAAAAAAAACTACTGCTACCAAGGACTAGATTAAGTTGTCAACAAATCACCCCCTAATCTTGTCGTTGCTGATTTATTTCCTAAGAATTTCAGTCATGCCGATCCTCCTCCTCAGCTCCTGGAACGCCAGTCGTCGAAGTCCCTTTGTCAGAGTATCAGCAAGTTGATCATTGGTTCGAACATAGTCGATGTCTATCTTTCCTTCATCCACGCATTCCCGAATGAAGTGGTACCGAATGTCAATGTGCTTGCTCTGCTCATGGAAGACAGGATTCTTCGACAGAGAGATCGCCGATTTGTTGTTGACGAACAGCTTCGGCGGCACCGTCTCGTCGTTCAGCATCTCGCCGAGCAGCCATGCCAGCCAAATCCCTTGACACGCAGCAGTAGTGGCCGCAACGTACTCGGCCTCGCATGAAGAGATGGCCACCACCCGTTGCTTCTGCGACTGCCAGCTTATGGGGTTCTCACCGAGGAAGAATATGGTGCCCGTCATGCTCTTCCGATCGACAATGCCCCCGTCGTGATCTGCATCACTGAACCCTGTTAGCTTCGGCTCGCCCTTCCCGCGCTTGAACGTGCATCCGTACTCCAGCGTCCCTGCTATATAACGCAACAGGTTCTTCACCATCACGTTGTGAATTGCAGCAGGGGCCTCCATGAACCTGCTCAGCTAACCCACCGCGAAGCTTATGTCTGGCCTTGTGTGAGTCAGGTACCCTAAACCTCCGATAATGGTCCGGTAATACGTGATGTCCACAGCATCCCCGATGTCCTCCTTGCTTAGTTTCAACCTCGGCTGTATTGGTGTGCTAAGCGAGTTGCAGTCTGCCAGCCCAGCTCGCTCCAACAGACACTTGGCATATGCTGTCTGGTAGAGCGTGGTCCGATCACACTCCTGGTGGATCTCAATGCCAAGATAGAAGCTGAGCTTTCCTAAGTCACTCATGCGGAACAGCTTGGTCATCTGCTGCTTGAAACTTGCGATCACCTCCATGTTCATGCCGGTGATGATGAGATCATCCACACCCCAACGAGCAGCAGTGAGCTTCCTGTGCCCTGCCGATACACCGCGTGCTCTGACGGACGGCGCTCAAAGCCAGTGTGCTCAGACTGTTATCCAGCTTCCCGTTCCACGCCCTTGGAGCTTGGAGCTTGGCGCAGTCCATATAGGGCCTTGCGGAGGCGCAACACCTTATCTTCTTCTCCGACCTTCACGTATCCAGGCGATTGCTGCACATACACCTCCTTGAGTAAGTCGCTATTCAAGAACGCGGACTTCACGTCCATGTGGTGCACCTGCCAGTCATGGTGAGCGGCGAGGGCGATCAACAAACGCACAGAGTCCATTCGTGCGATCGGCGCAAATATATCCTCGTAGTCGATCCCTTGTCAGTGGACGTAGCCCTTGGCTACCAGCCTCGCCTTATGCTTTACCATGACTCCCTGGGCGTCCTTCTTTAGTTTGTACACCCACTTTAGGCCGATGGTGCGGTGCCCAGGTGGGAGCGCACACAGCTCCCAGGTGCGGTTGTCGATGATGCTCCGCATCTCCTCTTCCATGGTATCGCACCACCCCTTCTCGGCCTTCGCCTCGTTATACGACGCTGGCTCTTCTGCAGCTAGCAAAGATGAAGGACACCCCTCTTCCTCGGCGAACAGGACGTAGTCGGCGAGCTGCGTGTTCGGCTGCACAATGCCTTCCTTGGCCCGGGTGCACATGGGGTGCACATTGATCGCTGCAGCCTATCCAGTGCTTGTCTTCGAGCCCTGCTCGATGGACTCGGGTGTCGATGGTGTTTGCGCACTCGAGGACGTGGGCGTGGCAACAGTTGCGCAGGGTGACCCGGACGACCTCTGTGTCGTGGGCACCACGTCGAAGGTGTCCGTGGTACCGACCGCTGGCCAGTACGCCTCCTCGACGATGAAGGATCCTTGAACATGTGCTGGCTCATCTTCTCCCTCGGGCTTGCTCCAGTCCCAAGCAGCTTGTTCGTCGAAGATGACATCTCTGTAGATGTGCGCCTTCCTCAACGCCGAATGGTACACCCGGTACGCCGCGGTGCCAGGTTCATACTCGAGCAGCACGATAGGTTGGCTCCTGTCGTCCAGCTTCTTTGCATTTGGGCGCGTCGTCTTGACGTGGGCGATGCACCCAAACGCCTGGAAATGGTGGACGGCAGGCTATCTGCCGCACCACACCTCGTACGTCGTCATCTTGGCAACGCTCTTTGTCGTGGAGCGGTTGAGCAGGTACATGGCCATGGTGACTACCTCTTCCCCAAAACGCCCAGGGACGCCCTTCGCTTTCAGGAGAGTGCGAGCCATGCCGACATGGTCTGATTCCGCCGCTCGACCACGCCGTTTTGCTGGGGTGAGTAAGGAGCCGTGAGCTGTCTCTTCACCCCCTGATCTGCGAAATATTTCCCGAGGCTGGTGGAGGTGAACTCTCCTCCACGATCCGTGTGCAGCGCCATCAGGCGGTGCCCAGCCTCGAGCTCTGCAACTGCCTGGAACTGCTTGAGCACCAACTCTGCTTCATCCTTGGTCGTGAGGAGTCGCAACCACATGAACCTGCTCTTGTCATCAACAAGCAGCAGGAAGTAGCGTCCCCCCCTCGGCGTAGGAGGAGAGATTGGGCCGCAGATGTCCGCGTGCACCAGCTCGAGCACTTCCTCCACTCGATTCAGTGCCTGGTGTGGGAACCACGTGCGTCGCTGCTTGCCGGCGAGACACGCCTCGAAGACACGGTCCACCTCATCGATGGGAGGCGGGCCGCGCACCACTTCCTCACGGGCAAGGCGTCGCAGAGCTTGGAAGCGAATGTGGCCGTACCATGCAGGCCACCGCCATGTGTCCTTGCCACCGTGCACCGCGAGACACATGGGGCGCGCCAAGTTCAGGCGCAACACGTACAAACGCCCCTGCGTGTGCGACGCTCGAGCGATCAGCTGCCCGTCCGGGTCTCGCAGCTCCAGAACACCGTGGTTGATGTGGGTGTTGTAGTCGATCTCGTCCAGCTGGCCGATGCTGATGATGTTACTCTGCAGCCGTGGGATGAAGTACACCTCTGATACAACGAGGTGCTCGCCTGTGCGGCTCTCGAAGAGGATCGTTCCCCTTCCCTCAATCTGCACGGCTGAGCCGTCGCCGAGCTTGACCGAGCCATGGACTCCGGTGTCGAGGTCGGAGAAGATGTCCCTGCGTCCAGACAGGTGATGGCTGGCTCCTGTGTCCAGGAACCATGACGTGTCACAGTCCTCTCCTTCTGCATCAGCACGTGCCCGGGAGCGCTCTTCATTGAGCAGTACATGCTCGTTAGCCCCCTCAGTGATGGGGAGCGATAGATGCTGGCTAGGAAGAGCGTTCATTGACGCGTTCATTGCGCTCACGGTGTGGCTCGGGGCAGTCCCTGGAGAAGTGATTCGCGAACTTGTTACAGTTTTAACATTTTACCTTCGACATGTCGCGACCATCCCCGGACTCCCGCTTGTTCACCTCGCTGCCGCGCCCGGATCCCTGCTGCTGCTTGCCCTTGTTCTTGCCGCCTCCGAAGTTGGAGACATGCCCCTTCACCTTATGCTTTGCGCGCGCGAGCCACTCCTGCTCCGTGAGAAGGAGCTCGCCGCCGTGATTCGGGGTGGTGGTGATGGAGCAGCGCTCAGTGGACAATCAGAGTCACCCTATCAGTTCCTCCACTGACATGCCATTGAGGTCGAGCAGTGTCTCGATCGAGCACGCGATCTAGGCGTATTGCGCAGGCACCTCGCGCAGAAATTTCTGCATCACCTTGATCTCCTCCACCCTGTCGCCGAGCGATTGGAGATTGCTGACGATGCCCGTGATCCGCATGCCGAACGCGTCGAGTGACTCACCCTCCTTGAAGGCGATCTGCTCGAACTCCTTGCATAGCCGCTGCACCATCGCCTCCCGGACACGGTTCACGCCCAAGCGCGTCATGCGGATCGCCTCCCATGCCTCGTGCGCGGTGTCCTTGACGGCGAGCACCGGCACCATCTCGGGCGGCCCTGCGCGGATCAACGCCAAGAGTGCTGCCATGTCCTCGCGATCGCGTGGTTTGCCCATGCCGGACACGGCTTGATCTTCATGACGAGGGCCCACTCGATATAGTTCGTCGCTGTCAGCATGGGGTATACGATGTTGCTTCCGTAGTTCGTGCGATACCGCACCACGCGCTCGTGCACGACGCGCTCGTTGCCACCGCGCCTGACGATGCTGCGGCCGCGGCTCCGTCCGCGCGCCCCTGCCGCTGCGCCGTCCGCAGTAGCTGCAGTGTCGCTTCCTCCTCCCGGTCAATTGGGTGGTGTCGACAACAGCGTGCGCGCGTGCCCGCTGGACATGGTCGCCTTGGATCAAAGGAGACTCTGATGCCAATTGTCAGAATTCTCTCTCTGAAACTCACTCTCGCAGAGATGAACACTGGTGTTTGGCGTTGCGTAATACTTTGCGACTTTTCTGTCTTCATCATTCCATTCTTATTCACTTACAAAGAAGAAACGGTGGCCGATAGAGATCCTACCTCGGCGCCACGACCTCGCTCACACTCGCGCCATCCCACGAGCACCAAGACCGGGTCCTAACCCTACATACACGACAAGCAAAGATGCGGCTCATGCCTAACTAAACTTAACTGAAATAAAGGAAAGAAAACTAGTGCTACCAACGACTAGACACTACTGCAGGATGCTACTAATGCGACACTACGATCAGAGACCCTTTGACGAAACTATGTGCGATGCATTAATCGCACACGGCGATGTAAAAAACCGTCAAAAAAGATGCAAAACTTATGCGATGAATGATACATCAAACACGGTTCAGATTTTAGTTCCGTGTCCGATGAGGGGCATACGGTTGATCTGTACGAACTGTTTGTGATGAGACAAAACAACAGAAACGGGCAGCCAAATCAAGGTGTGTGCGATTTATGGCATACAGTTCACTCTAATGAACCATTTGCAATGAGTGAGGTGAAAACAAACGATTCGACGTAACAAGATGTATGTGATACCCGGCAAACAGGTCGGTAATCAGAATTGTGTGCGATCATTATAGATAGCTCATACGGTCTTTTTTTGTGAATTCTGTGCTCATAGGGCACACAGTTCAACAAACCATCATGTTGGCGATAATGTCGAAGATCTCTGTCGAATACATATTACTAACCGTATGCGATCGGATTGATAGGATAAATAGAGATATATACAGTCTGCTTAATTTAGTCCTTCTTCTTGTTGTTGTTGTTCTTGTTGGATGGCTCCACGTCATCGTCTTGGCGAGGACACTTCTTGCCGCCGACCGTTGGCTTTTCATCGCCGCCGCCGTCGTGATCGTCATTGTTGTCGTCGTCGTCGTGCTCCTCCTCGTTCGACCATTCCTCCTCCTCATCATCGTCGTCCTCTTCTTCGTCCTCCTATGGCTCCTCATCCATCTGGTTGTCGTCTGACAACTCCGGAGGGTGCGTCCCGTCCATGAACCGGATATAGTCGAGGTCCGGGCTCGACGCCGGACTCATGGAATACGAGTGGGATGATTCCGATGTTGACCTATCATCGGGCGCCAGACTGCTGGCCGAACAGTCGTCCTCGCTGTCGCTCGACATGGCTACAGAGTGTGTGCCAGTGTGTACTGCAGCCTGCCGGGGACGATGAAGATGGTGGACACTTAAGCGGGGTATGCAGAGAAGGCGAATTGTCAATTGAAGCGGGGGTTGGCGTATTATCTAACCGCTGATATAATCAACCGCAATTATTTGTACCTAGTCGCTCCAAATTCCCGGGGTTGCACATGACTCCTATTGGCTATTTGGATGGTTTTCTTTTTCAGGACAAAAACAAGGAACGAGTTTTGGGATTATGCACCGGTACCGGTACGAACGGAGTAGGATAGTTGGCAAGCAATACATTGAGGTCTTCTTATTGATAAAACTAGTAATAATCAAACTAGAAAGGAAAAGAAAAAAGACAAAGAAAAATATTTTCATGAATCTTCGCGTAACATCAATGGCATAGGACCTAGATGTGCATTACTTAGAGCACATCTAGATGTGCTTTAGCAATACTGTCAATCAAAACCCCTAATCATCATTGCAAACAACGCATAGAACATGGCTAATGCGACAGCCACAACTACAGATGGTAGTTCCTTCTTGTCTCTTGCTTTCATCTGTTGCCTGTGATTGATTCTTTCTTGCTTCATCGTACAGATTGTACATTCCAAATCAGCCAGTTTCTTCTTCAGCTTTACGTTATCTTCTGCGAGCTTGGTGATAACACTCTGAGCCCTGCCATGCCATTCTTCATCCAGCTAGTTAACAAAGGCACAAGCCTCATATCCCTTCCAATTTTAACTAGTATTCTGGATGAGCGGTGGCATTAACTGAAGTAAAATGATGAACTTAATTAGCGCTAACCTCTAAGGGGCAACTGAGAAACCGGCTGCCAATGTCGAATCCCTCCATGCATACACGTCGAGCGAGAGTGTGCCCGTGCACACAACTCAGCTTTTGGTACTTCTCGATGGCGCAAAACTCGGAGTCGAACTCATGTTGCGGGAGTCTGGAGTCAAGCTCCAGATCCGGTGGCATATCACTTTCCTTGGGGGGGTCATTCAGGACGCATTCAGCAAGGAGCTATACTTTGGACATGCTAAAAAAGATCGGGATAGATTGGGACCTAACAGGACGATTCAGATCCGTAGTACACCTGCCTTTTGATGACGTTAGGCAAGTGCTCGGCGGCGACCGCCTTCGTGGCAGCGATACGAGCAGGAGTAGCCGCACCGAAACCATCAGCACCACTCGTCCGCATTCCCCCAATGTCAGCGCCACGCGAGGGAATTTGGAGGCTATGTAGGGATTTGGGGGAAATGGGGAAACTGTGGAGATAAGCTAACAATCGGGAACTACTAATGGCACAATATATATGTTGTATATGGCACACTGTTTGTACATGTCGTTTCTGTTAGGTATTACATTGTCACACACGATTTCCGCACCAAACCGTGTGAGAAGACAACGTAGGTTAGACACGATTGCCGTTACATAACCGTATGTGATGTACTACCCTGTCCATATAATTGAGTTACAGTGAGATACCGTGTAAACAGCCGCTCCGCGGATATCCGTAAAGAAACAGCCACTCTTCATATATAGATGGCGGCGGCGGCCTAGGCAACGGCTACCGGAGAAGAGGTCAATCCTCGGTCGGTGGGCGGTGGCGGCGTCATAGGAGGTCAATCCTCGGTCTGCGGCGGGAGATAGGAGGAGCTCAACCATCGAGATCGGCGGCGGCGTGATTCAAGCACATCCATCGCGGTCGATGGCGGGATAGTGGAGGTCGAACTTCAGGCGGCAGCCGCACTAAGCTTTGCTCCTCGACCCTGCTGTCTCGGCGTGTGGCCGCATCACGCTTGTCTGTCTGCTGGGTGGAGGTCGCCACGCGGCTAATTAATTAAGGTATTCCTTTCGTGAGTGGCTAAACTAAGGTATTCAATTCCTAAGTGTAGTGTTGTAACTAGTACTCTATGTGTAAATTGACCGGCCATTAATTTTTATCATTGCACGTCTGGATAACAACATGGAGCGCCCTCAACAATTATTAAAATAAAACATTGTGATTTTTTCATGCATCTTTGGGCAGCAGTTAATCCGTGTATTAATGGTGTTGTTTCGTTTTTAATTACCATTCGTGTGCTGCAGATGGAATGATCTCAATGGATGAAGAATTGGAAAGCCGCATATTTTATCAGTGGTGTGACAGAGTTCATGAATTTGGCTGAAAGTACGAAGAGGAGAATTGGTGATGCGGATTACATCCTGTGTCCATATACTGATTGTGCCAATACAGAGTCACGTGAAGTTGCAGATGTCCAGATGCAGTTAGTCTCTAGGAGATTCATGGGTGGATATACATGTTGGACCAAACACGGTAAAGAGGAGCGCATGGATGAAGACACCCAGGGCAGCGAGATGCCAAACCCCGATCAGTGTCACATGGATGTTGAATCTAACATAGGGGCAGAGGCGTCAAGCTATCAATGGAACACCGTAAAGCCGAAACGCCCACTGGAAAACCAAGACGTCGACACAGATGACGACGATCTTGATATGCCAGATTTTGCTGCTATGATTGCAGATTTCGAGGGCCTAGAAAAGGATATGACTGGGTACAAGGATCTGCCAACCATTGATTCGGACTCCAAGAAAGAATTGTATCCAGGATGCAAAAAGAAATATTCCAGGTTGAGTGCCACCCTAGCGCTTCTATGATTTAAAGCAGTAAACGGTCTATCAAACAAGGTCTTCACAAAGATGTTAGGTCTTTTGAAAGAAATTCTTCCAGAAGATAATGTGCTCCCCAGAAGCACGAATGAAGCGAAGAAAATTGTTTGTCCATTGAAACTTGAAGTACAGAAGATACACGCTTGTGTGAATGATTGTATATTGTACCATGGTGAGTACAAAGATTTTCGTGCATGGCCCACATGCAAGCATGCACGATACAAGCGCATGAGAGCAAAGGACAAGTACAAATTGGACGACGAGATCAAGACAGGAATCCCGTTAATGGTTATTTGGTACTTGCCTTTAATTCCAAGGTTGAGGTGTTTGTTTGCAAACCCTAGAGAGGCAAAGAGGTTACGGTGGCATCATGATGAGCGAATTGCGGATAGGTTTATGAGGCACCCGAAAGATGGGGCTCAGTGGGAATTAATCGACAAAAAGTTTGAAATTTTTGCCAATGATCCTAGAAGTATAAGGCTCGGGGAGTGTACTGGTGGGATGAATCCGTTTGGCGATATGAGCGCCAATCACAGCACATGGTCGGTGCTTCTGTGCATATATAACCTAGCTCCTTGGTTGTGTATGAAGAAAAAACACATGATGATGTCAATGACTATCCAAGGCCTGAAGCAACATGGAATGACATCGACATTTACTTTCAGCTACTAGTAGAAGAACTGCTGACAGTGTGGATAGATGCGCCTGCTGTAAAATGTTATGATGCTTACAGAAAGGAGATTTTCGATCTACATGCGATGCTGGTGCACACCATTCAAGATATGTCGGCATTAGGCAACACATTGGGACAGAAAACATGGGGAGATGTAGGGTGTGTCACATGTATGGATAGGATAGCTAGTAGAAGACTTCCCAACTCGCGCAAAACAATGTATTTGCATCATCATAGGTTCTTACGGAAAAATCACCCATTCCGAAAGATGAAAGCTAAATTTTATGGTACGGTAGAGGCATGCGCGGGCCCAAGACCTTATGAAGGGGAGGTGGTCCACAACATGGCTAAAAAAATAATGTTGTGCTTGGCAAGAACCACCCTTTGACGGTGAAACTAACACCCAAGGATCTAGTGTTTAAGAAGAAATCAGTGTTCTGGAAATTACCTTACTGGGAGATTCTACGTGCATGTCACTGCATCGATGTCATGCATGTAGAGAAGAACGTATGTGAAAGCATCCTTGGTACTCTGCTCAAGATTAAAGGTCAAAGAAAGGATGGTGATGGTTCACGGCTCGATATTCTTGCTGATCAATCACAACGCAAGAGTGAAGTAGAAGATGATGAAAAAATCATCAAAGCTCGCCAGAGTTACAATTTCAGTAGAAAAGAACCAACACAGTTCTTCACCTATTTGCTGTCAGTTAAGACACCCTCTTCCTACTGCGCAAACATCAGAAGTCTCGTGGATGTGAGCTTAGGTAAAATGAAGGTGGGACACATGAAGTCGCATGATTGCCACGTAATGTTGACACAAATCCTCCCGGTGGCCATCAGGAATCTAATGGACAAAGATATAAGAAACACACTCATTAACCTTTGTGATTATTTCAACCAACTATGGCAGAAAGTTTTAGATCCTGAAGAGTTGGATCATATGCAAGATGATATTGCAAGAATATTGTCCAACCTAGAGAAGTTTTTCCCACCGTCATTCTTTGATGTCATGGTCCATATCACTGTGCACCTTGTCGACGAGATAAAGTATTTTGGTCCTGTGTTTCTTCGCAATATGTATCCCTTCGAGCGGTTTATGGGAATACTGAAGCGCTTTTCTCGGAACCGAAACCATCCAGAGTCAAGCATCCTACAAGGTTATGCCGCGGAGGAGGTGGTTTAGTTTTGCACTGAATACATGAAACAAAGACCTATAGGTTTGCCTCTCTCTCGCCACGAGGGAAGGCTGAAAGGTAAGCCGGTCCTTGCTGGCACGCAAATGGCTGCACCCGAAGAATTGGGAGAGAAAGCCCATTTGACGGCAGTGCTTAACAGCCCAGTTCTCATCGCTTATGCCGAAGAACACTTGGCGGAGATATGCCAAAGATTCTTACCAATGGTGCCTTCATCAGATGTGGAGATGAAGGAGCACACTAAGAACTACACCGAATGGCTGAAGAATCGTTTGGCACAAGGATTCATCGATGACATTGCTACGTGGTTGGCACAAAACCCATCAGCTACGGTGCTGACGTACCAAGCATATGGCATAAATGGATACACGTTCTACATCGAGGAACGTGATAAGAAGACCTCGTATCAGAACATCTCTGTTCGAATAGACTGTAAATAAAGCTGATAAAAGGGTATACTATGGAACCATCAAAGAGATTTGGGAGCTTGACTATGTGAAAGTTAAGGTGGTATTATTCAGGTGCGCATGGATCCCTCTTGGTCAGATAAGGATTGATGAGTACAGGAAGACCTATATTAACAGGACAACGATGGCATATCACGCGGACCCATTCATTCTTGCCAGCGATGCTACCCAGATTTTCTTTGTGGAAGACCCCTTGCATAAGAATGGCCATTTAGCGATGCATGAGAAGAGAAGGGTACTGGGTGTCGATGATGTTGCCGATCAGGACGAGTACGATGAATTTGATGAGTTGCCAGCCAAGGGATCACACACCCGTGTAACAGAGCAACATACAATCATCAAAAACCCCAAGTTCATTCAGGGTCAACTTAATGATCCTAGTTCCCCCATGTACACGGGAATTAAGCTGTAAGACTAGTCTTTATGCCTACCCTGCAACTTAATTCGTTTAATTTAGAACTGTCGCGTGTACTGAATTTGTGAGTTATGCCCGGTTTTCTGTTGATGTAAGAACCGTTAATATGTTGACCTTGATATGCTGTCAGCTCAGGCAATGAATATGAACTGTTTTTGTTGTTATTATTATTATATCATAGAGGTAGCACACTCAATTGATCTCACTACAGTATGTGTGAACAAATATATGCAATCTAGTTTGCGAATAGCACATGGTTCGTTGATGAAAGTCGTGTGCCGACCAAACCCCGCCACCCCGCCACGATCTGAGTCGTGCTTTCTGATTGGCCAGAACCCAAACCCCACGGATCGTACGTCTGCACCGTTGGATGCTCCCAGATCGAACGACGATCCTCATCCCTTTCGATAGGACATGCAGTTTCGGTTGTAATTTTACTTATATGCACAAAATGCAGGTTAATCTAAAAATATGTCTTAAATATAGCTAAGATAGCTCAAATGCACCAGAAAATCAAACACGTGGTAGGTGATTGCGTACCGTGAGGAAATTTTTATGAGGCCAAACGATGAAGTCACCGGCCACAGGAGTTTGAATTGACACGTCTCCTTTTGGAAAACCATGATCCTTCATGTGAGATGCTCCGGTTTGGAAGGAGCGGTCATCAAAACATGTGCCAAACTTTATCAAATTTTTTCCACGGGTCGTGAGAGCACGCCACAGGCACACATCGATTTTGATGATGTCTGAAGTCCGTCTGAATTTCCTGTAATTAAAATACCAACTAGGCCTACGCCAGTGGCCGCACCTCGCGGCTGAAATATTTGAAACTTCTCCCTGCTTCTTGAACAATCAGATGAAAACTCACAAAGCGATGCACATATGATCTGTACACCTTTGCTAGGCTGATAGTAAGGGGGTATCGTAGGTAGTATCATGCATGCCAACTAGGCAATTTTGATGAGCTGTCATAGAATTAATTAAATGAAGAAAGAGAGGGTTAAGTATCATATCATGAAACTGTATCATAATAAATACTATGCTACTATGTGTCATGCATGATAATGTAAATAAAGCACTACATATGATATTAGCTACTCTATGATACTATACATTAGAGCAAGTACACAATAGAGTGACATAATTAAGACTAGACACAATGGGTAGTAACATATAATGTTACTAGTCTATGTTACTATCTCTATAGTGGGAAGTAACATATGTGTAGTAACATGCAACACTTCATTTATTAGGCTATAGACTCCTCTTGCCTTGAGATGTGTGATGTTACTCATACTACTAGTAAGACTAGTCACAATGGGTAGTAATATAGACTAGTAACATGCCCATGTTACTACCTCTATAGTGGGGAGTAACATATGTGTGTGGTAACATGCAACACTTTTTTATTAGGCTATAGACACATTTTGCCTTGATATGTGTGTGATGTTACTCATACTACTAGTAACTATCTATGTTACACATCTTGCCTTGATATATATGTGTGATGTTACTCATACTAGTAGTAACTATCTATGTTACAGTAACATAGATAGTTACTAGTAGTATGAGTAACATCACACACATATCAAGGCAAAATGAGTCTGTAGCCTGATAAATGAAGTGTTGCATGTTACCACACATATGTTACTCCCCACTATAGAGGTAGTAACATAGACTAGTAACATGTGTATGTTACTAGTCTATGTTACTACCCATTGTGGCTAGTCTAACTAGCTATGTTACCACTTTCCTCTCTTTCTTCTTTTATTGCTTGTCACATCACCTATTTTATCTAGATACGTGTGATGTTATCTGGGGCGGAGCCAGGGGGACGAGCAGGGGCCTGCCCCCCCCCCCCCTAATGATCGAAAATTTTAGTAGCAGCGATGAGTAATTACCAACGAGATTAGATCAATATATGTACTCGCCCCCCCTATACTCGAATCCTGGCTCCGCCACTGGATGTTACTACCTATATTACTCCCACTATGGGTAGTCTATGCAGGCTATAAGGAATAGAATAATATATATGTGCTTATTAATTAGAGGAAAGAGAAGAGAAGCGGACTCTTGGTTAGTAGAGCCAGCTGCAACACGAGACACAAGACACTTTGTGAGGATGTAAGGTGGACCAACTATTGATAAACTAGTACGTATATAAAACTTATTATTGTACATGCCCGCTAAGAGGTTGGCTGTATATGACATGGCAACTTCTTATAGCCGACCCTTGGCTGTATTATTAACCATGCTCTTAGTGAGGTAGCTAGTATATCATAGACGACTAGCTAGTATCAGATAACTAGCCACAGTGGGAGTAACGTCAGCCGTAACATCGACTCCAACTCAGCAAACTTGCTTATGTGGCAATAAGTTAATAAGGAGAGAGATAGTTTCAATAACTTAGCTAGTTACTGTAACATCACATGTTCCAATGCAATATGAGTCTATAACCTAATAAATGAAGCTTTGCATCACACTACACTTATGTTACTACCCACTATGAAGGTAGTAACATATATAGTCTAGGGATATGTGTATGTTACTAGTGTACTCTCCATTGTGGCTTGTCTCATACTCCGTCCTTTCCGGTTTAACTATGTGCCACATCATCCAAAAAGTCTAGTTGGCATGCATCGTACCGCTTGTTATTCCCATATTACGACCAACCTTATTAGGGTGGCCATAGTGGGGGTATCATAGCCGGTATCATGCACTCGGCAATATAAAATATGATGATGTGGCAAAGAAGCAGTAACATATGTAGATACCGTAATATATATATATATATGTAGATACCACTATTATGATCACGGGATCAGAATAATATTCTGATCACAACCTGAACTGCCTGAGTAACGCGCCTGGACTTCCCTCTGTATGAACCCGACCTTCAGGCCATCTTCGCAACCGTGGCTTCCCCACGAATTATTCTGTTTAGTCGTGTTCTATATGATCTTAGTGTAATCTAGGAACGTTTTTTAGCAACTAAATACCGGTTTTAAATAGAAATCTCACTCATTGGCGAATTTTGCTCTCGACTCGTGATGAAATTGCGTTTTTTGCAGTTTTACTGCCTGAGTTGTTCGACCTGAACTTCTTTCAGCGCTAAGTTGAACTTCCGCCAACATCGCCCAAACGGGGCTTTCGAATACCATTGGAAAGCTATGAACATCAGTATCATGAACCAAGTTAAATTTTTGGCAAAATGTAAGCGGTTTAAGAGCAGTTTTGAAAACCGTTTTTTCTTCATACAAAAAACATGAATCATATTTTCGATCGCATTTTTAAACCGTTTATCGGAATGAGGCAAATAATATGGCATTGGAAAGAAGCTGCAAAACCGCTCCTTCCACATGTTGAAAGTTTTCTCTAATTCCCTATGGATAAAGAGTAATTTGGAAAATCGTAGAATTTCGCAAACGGAACACCTGAGTTGTATTTTCGATACCATTTCTAAACGACTAATCCAATTGAGGCAAATAGTATGGCGTTGGAAAGCTTATGAAAATGTGCTACTTTTTCATGTTAAAAGTTTTTTCTAATTTTGAACGGTTTAAAAGTAATTTAGAAAACGATACAAGTTCAACCGAGTTCGTATTTTCGAGCTAATTTTTTAACCGTATGTCCAAAGGCAGCAAATGGTATGGCGTTGGAAAGCTTGAGCAAATGCGAAACTTTTTTGTATATATTGTTTCTCCGAATTCCTTACAGTTTTAAGTCAATTTTGAAAATGGCTAAAAACATATTTTCCCCGTAATTTCTACAAACTTTATCGGAATGAGGCAAATAACATACCGCTGAAAAGCTACAGAAAATGCGAAACTTTTCCATGTTGATGTTTTTCTCTGATTTCTAGCTGTTTTCCTGTAATTTTAAAAATGGCGATATCATTCGTTCTGCCTTTATCGTGAAACAGATTCTTCGAAAATGCACCGCGTGAAGAACCTGAACTTCTCGGCGCATGTACCTGAACTTCACTGTTTTTCACGTGTTTTTTTGCTCGTAGCTCTCCATCCACTGCTCGTAGCTCTTCATCCACTCACTGGAATTGAGCAAGTGATATACCGGTGGAAACCTGCCGTAAACACGCAACTTTCCCGTGTTAGTCGTTTTTTCATATTCGCGACGATTTAAAAAAATTTCATTTGAAATTCATTTTCTGTAGTAGTTGAACTTTCTGCTGTTTTCACATTGATTTTCTATGATGTATTTTCGTTTGTAATTTTCTCATCCATTCATCAGTGTTACACAAATGATATTTCTTTTGTACAAACCTCTCTCACAATAATTTTTTTAACTTTCTCCGACGGAGGACTTTAACTAATAAAAACAAAACTTTTAGCCTTTGCTTTTTCATTCTTTTTTTGAAAACAAAATGACACCGTGTAGTACGTGAACTTCTGGCAGTTATCAATCTGAATTTCTCTCGGTTAGGTGAAAATATCTGAGTTTTTTAATGAATTTTTATTTTGATTTTTTAATCCTTTTTATGAATATTGAAGTTCTATTTTTATAAGTTGAACTTCTTGTTATTTTATTTTTGAATTTCTTGTTCTCATTCTTTAATAACGAGGAAAATCTAAGTTTTATGTAATTATCAAACTTCTCCATCTTTTTAATTTGGACTTCCTGATTTTATTTCTTAATCTTTTATGAAATTTTGAAGCACTCTATTTTTAAAAGTTGAACTTCTTGTTATTTAATTTTTGAACTTCTTATTTTCCATTCTTTAATAACGAGGGAAATCTGAGTTTTTTATAATCATCGAACTTCTCCATCTTTTTAATATGGACTTCCTGGTTTTATATCTTATTTTTTTATGAAATTTTGAAGCGCTCTATATTTAAAAGTTAATCTTCTTGTTATTTAATTTTTGAACTTCTTATTTTCCATTCTTTAATAACGAGGGAAATCTGAGTTTTCTATAATCATCAAACTTCTCCATCTTTTTAATATGGACTTCCTGGTTTTATATCTTAATTTTTTACGAAATTTTGAAGTGCTCTATTTTTGAAAGTTGATCTTCTTGTTATTTACTTTTTGAACTTCTTGTTTTCCATTCTTTAATAACGAGGGAAATCTGAGTTTTCTATAATCATCGAACTTCTCCATCTTTTTAATATGGACTTCCTGGTTTTATTTCTTAATTTTTTTAATGAAACTTTGAAGCGCTCTATTTTTAAAAGTTGATCTTCTTGTTATTTAATTTTTGAACTTCTTGTTTTCCATTCTTTAATAACAAGGGAAATCTGAGTTTTCTATAATCAACAAACTTCTCCATCTTTTTAATATGGACTTCCCGGTTTTATTTCTTTTAGTAACGAAAAATATCCTACTTTTTGATAGACATCGAGCCGCTTCGTTTTTAAATTTGAACTTCTAGGTTTATTTTAATAGAATTTCCTCATTATTTTGAATAGAACCTATTGGTCTTATTCTTTAGTAACCGGAAAAATAAGTTTTCAAATAAATATCAAACTGCTCTGCTTTTAAAAATTGAACTCTTGGTTTTATTATTTAGTAACAAGAAAAAACTTAGTTTTTTAATATGCATTGAACAACTTCATTTTTTAAAATTGAACTTTTTGGTTTTAATCTTTAGTATGATGGAAAATCTTAGATTTTTATAAACATCAAAACAACTTCATTTTTTTAATTAGGACATCTTGGTGTTAGTCATTAGTAAAGGGAAAAGTCCTAGTTACGTAATAAACATCAAACCGCTTAGGTTTTTCAATTTGGCCTTCTTGATATTGTAATAAATATTGAACTTCTCCGTTATTTAAATTTGAACCTCTAGTTTTTTTCTTGAAATGGGAAAATACAATTTTGTGTATAATTTTTGAACCAATCTGCTTTTTTATTTGAACTTAATGGTTTATTTTTATTAAAGGTGAAAATCCCAGAACTTCTCCACTATTTTAATTTGAACTTCTTTTTTTAAAAAAGTATTCAATTGTGCCTTTTCTCATTTTTTTACTGTTCACTTTAGTTACATGATGTTTTACAATGGAACATTTTTTGTAGAACCCTGGATTCACAAGGTTCACTTGTCAACTGATATTTTTCATTTGTTCAACTCTCTTTTCTTGGACACCGTGTTTTGTTTTCTTAAAGCGATTTTTTTGAACTATCAGCGACAGAAACTATAATCTTCTCACCCACAGAACGTATTTAGTACACCCCACACACACGGCACACACAACTGAAATATATCCTTTTTGAAATTTGCGAATTCCTGCAAATGGCGCACACACTGAACCTTTCACAAGGATAAGGCTGGACTTCCTCATTTTTACAACGCATCAGAACATGAGCACAAAAAGACAACCCTCAATACATTGTGCTTGAGAATTTCCATCACTGAGCACATTGTGCTTGAGAAGGACACTTTAGAGGTGAGGAGAAATTCAACTTCTCGTACACATGAGCCATCCACAACTAACCCGTACAAAATTCATTAGTACAAGAGTAACAAAGTAAACGTCCATCAATATGAGGATTCACTAGTCTAAAACAGAAAAAGAAGCAGTGTTGAACATGGTTTCTGCTTTGCCTAACCAAATCTTCCTAGACTGAAAATACTTGTTGTACTTGATTGAAAAATGTTTGAACTGAAACATCTGCCGAACTTGAAATTGAACCTGTGTCACAGGGTGAGAAACAGGAGGTTGAGAAAACAATGGGTTAAAGTAGAATGTTACGATAACATTCGGCCATAGAATATGACTGAAAAGCAAACTCAAATTGAACTCACTCGTATGTTGCTCTACTGGAGCGTACATCCTTGTGTTTTGCCACTTAGCACGGGCGGCTCTCAAGCTGCACATTTCTACTTCAACAACATCTGCGAGAGGAATTGGCTGGCAGCAACGAGCACATGCTACAAGGGGAGCGGTGGCGCGCAGGCAGCCGAAGGCAGTGGCGTCGTTCATCGACCTTCCTAGTCTGCATGCGTGGCCCCTGGCCTTTGCTGCTCTCCACCGCA
Source organism: Triticum urartu (assembly GCF_056163025.1). Taxonomy (NCBI): domain Eukaryota; kingdom Viridiplantae; phylum Streptophyta; class Magnoliopsida; order Poales; family Poaceae; genus Triticum; species Triticum urartu. Next base: position 8,368,530 of record NC_141876.1, on the reverse strand, counting down.
TGGGATGCGTCCCCGGCACTGCATGTCTCTAAGAGGTGGCTTCCCAACTCATGACAGCTCGAGCCTGAGGGATACGACGCATGGCTAGGGGGAGAGGCCATCATTGCAGCAACGAGAGATGCCGGGAAGGTCGAAGACAGATGCCGGAGAAGGTCAGCAAGAGATGCCCGTGCAGGTCACGCATGTGGGATGTGACCCATGGGCCTCAGCTGACGGAAGGGGTGGACGGACGAGACACGAGAGGACAACGAGATTGGGGGCCGCGACCCGCGCGAGACTTGCGCACCTGGATTGCTTCAGCGTCGGCGGCCGACGAAATCGTGGTCAGCGGCGGTGCCACGGCGCCCAGCGGGGTCGTCCCTGAGCCACCCCGGTCAGGCACTTGCCGGATCCGTGTGTGGCAGCGCTGACGGGGGCTGGCAGTTGTAGCGCGTCCTGCTGGAGAGTGGCGGCAACAGCAGCGTGAAGGGCAGCAGAGACATCGACTTGCGGGGTGTCGGAGACGGTGGTGCGCGAGGTGCTGGTGGAGTCCGGGGCGTCGCCGGTGTGCAGGGGTGAGCGACCGCTGGCGTTTCTGGATGGGGGTGGGGGAGTTAATTGAGAAGGTGGGGGCGCGCTGGAGTTTGAGGGTGCTGGCGGGATGCGCGCTTGAGCCGGGGGGCGGTGGCAGGAGGCACGCTGGGGTTAGTGATATAGGATGAAATCCAGTTAGGGTGGCGGCGGGAGGCGCACTAGGTTGGGGTCGGCGGCGGGAGGTGGGTTGGAGGATTGGAGAGGTTGCGGGGGAAGGTGGGCGCCAGAGTAGATATGGTGGGTTCAGGTTCGGGAGGATAATATATATAGTATATGATGCTGGTCTTATATAGTGGGGAGTATCATATGCGTGATAATATATACAGTATGGCCAGTCTTATATATATAATATATATACACTATGGCCAGTCTTATATATACTGTATATGTACACTATGGCCAGTATATCATATGCGTGATAATATATACAATATATATAGTATATGATACTCCCCACTATATAAGGTTGGCCATAGTGGTGGTATCATATCCGATGATGTCATGCATTCGGAAATAGCAAGTATGCTGATGTGCCAAAAAATTAAATATATATAAAGAGGGTTAAACTAACATATAGGTAGATACCGTATCATGTTAAATACGATGCTAATTTGTGTCATGCATGACAATAAATATGATCTATATATGATATTATACTCTATGTATTATATTATGCACTATAATTAATTAAAGGTAGTATCATACACTACTATCATATATACTGTATATTCATGATACTAGTATATGACACTCTCCACTATACTCGTGATTTCTTTCCGTGGAAAAAAATTGGAGGCGAAACGATGAATTCAGGTTTTCTTTCGAACAAAAATATGATGTTAGGTAATGTAAATGTTTTCAAAGAGCACACGGTTCACTCACGAAAGCCGTGTGTCCACTAAACCATGGCCGATGCACCCTACCCCTCTGCCACGCGCGCGATCCGAGTCGTGCTTTCTGATTGGCCAGAACCCAAGCCCCACGGATCGTACATCTGCACCTTTGGATTCTCCTTGATCGAACGGCGATCCTCATCCCTTTCGACAACATATGTACATGTTTTCAAATAGCCCCTCCCCCAAAAATGTTTTCAAATAGCACACGGTTCACACACGAAAGCCGTGTGCCTACCAAACCGTGGCCGATGCCCCCCCTCGTTACGCGTGCGATCTGAGTCGTGTGTTCTGATTGGCCAGAACCCAAGCCCCACGGATCATACGTCTGCACTGTTGGGTGCTTCCAGATCGAACGGCAAGCCTCATACCTTTCGACAGGAAATGCTGTCTGGCTAGGAATTGATTTATATGCCAACATGCACGTTAAATGCCAAAAAATGCCTTACATATAGCACACGAGACCTGAAATGCGCCAGCAAATCAAATCCGTGGTAAATTTGTGATTGGTTTATATGGGATAAATTTAGAGGCGAAACGATGAACTCATGTCTTCATTTCAAACGAAATTATTCTATTTGTGCACACGAGCGCTTAGAGGCAACTGTTTGCATAGGCCTTTGCACGCGCGCGGCGACCGGGGATATTTTTCACCCTTTTCTCCTAGGCCGCCAACACCCAGAGTCCCCAACACCCCCCACCGTCCGCGCACGTTTCACTCAACTAGTCCACCCAATCTCCTTCGCCAGCTCCCCTCCCACCAGATCCACAACAGAACCCTCTCCGGCGCCCCCGTGCTCACCCCGGCCGTGTGCCCGCTCTTCGGTGTCAAGCCTACCTCCACTGCCGTTCCCAACATGTGGCGGCCCGTGCCTCGCCGTCTTCGTTTGCTCGCATGCCACCCTTGAGCATATCGATGCAGTAACCCTCGCCTCTCCTGTGGTCCGGCCGGGTTTGCATTAAGAAGCCTGTTAGTTACTCCTCTCCATCACGGTGAGGCATATTTCCTCGCCATCCCTCTTCCAATTTCGTTCCGTATGTTCCCAAATTGACTATAAAATGACGAAGAGCATATATATGTTCATTATCTACCTTCCTTACTACATATAAGTTGTATTTGTTCCAATAAGTTACTGCCTATTTACATATCGCGGGCGCTTGAGTCACACAAACTTCATTAGCCGTAAATTTTCTAAATTATTGCATGGCATGTTTAGAAAGCTTGATACCAAGTTGTTATTTTATGCGTATCCTCCTTTCCTGAGTTTAGCATATGTTCTCTGTAGATGCCGAGTAGCAGCGACAACACTCATTCAGGCCATGTATCTTCATCTGATTCGTACAACTCTAGGTCTTCAGCAGATTATGAGGGATCAAGTACTCTTGAGCGGGATAGAGCTGCAGCAATTACCCTTCCGGTCAGGACATGGAGGAACGCTCCAAGGAAGCCCACACACCAGCCTAAAGGTGCATATGAAGTAACCCAGATTTATTTAAAGTCTTGGGCTCCAACTAAACTAGAGAAAGCACGCATGAGGTTCAGGAGTGTGTGTGGATTTTTTGGCAGGGCAAGGCTCAACATTAATCTGCCGGGGTTTCGGAAGGCTGACACAGAAACACGGAGGATAGTCTAGGAGATCATGGATCACTTCAACATTGCAGAGCAGTAGAGAATGCAGGTGGAATACGCTGCACTGAAGAAGGCTAGGGATGCTTGGAGAAACTGGAAGCACACGTTGTACAAGAAGTACTTGAGTGAAGGCAAGGACCCAATCCATGCATACCCCCAAATTAGAAAGGCAGACTGGGCAGAATTCAAAAGGGCCAGGGCAACTACAGAGTTTGCTGAGAAGAGTTTCAAGCAATCGGAACTTCAGAAAAAGAACATACACCCCCACCGTATGGGTGTGGCAGGATACTACGACATGAAACTGATATGGGAACAGGAGGACAAAGAAGCAGTAGCGCGGGTGGGAATCCGACCTTTAGTGAAATCAGGGGCGAACGCGCCAGAGACTACTTGCGGGCACGTGCGAAGAGGCGTGATGGCAAAACTTATTACTTTGAAAATGCACGTGACGCCAAACTGTATGAAGTGATGGTAGAGGCTTCCAAGATCCCTGGAAGGTTCTACATGAACTCAGGGCCATGTGACATTCTGTTCATTGCTCTGGACACAAAAGAGCCCCCTGACCATACAAGGGGTATAGGTTTTAATGTCCCGCACAAGAGGGCTTTCACACTCAGCAAAGAAGAGAGGCTCAGCATGAAAAAAGCGAGGAGTGAAATGAAGAAGAATGCATTGTTTGAAAAGTTGAAGAAGGAGATTTATCTGGCTGTTCGAAAGGATGTTGAGGAGTCAATGATGATGAAGAAGACTCTAACACCGACAGATAGCCAGCAGATGGGAGGGGAGGCGGGCATGGATGATGCTTCTTATTGTGCTACAACACTGCACAAGAGTAGCTGTGCATCAGCTGACCCAAGCGACACTGAGACTGCAGCTGCTCGTGATGATACTATATCTGATCTATCTGAAATGAAAGACAGACTGAAGGGCGTGCTTACACATTATGAAGGTACATTAGAATCTGCAACATCCTGGGTTTGCCACCCTTCTTGGAAGATGGCCTTCTTGGACAATGTGCAATTGAAGCCGGGCTGCGTGAAGTGCTACGTGACTGAAGTAAAGCCTGGGTTCAATGAATTTGCCCTGAAGAATGTCCTAGGAGACTTCAATGAGCAAAGGACCTTGGGAGAAACACTGTTACATCACATCTAGTGGCCACGAAAGGAACTAGAGTTCATCGGCGAGGTTCCTGAAGCCCCGCCAAGAGCAACCACTGTCGCCCCTCAACCGGTGACGCTCTCCTTGCCACATCAGCTCTCGCGGGCTAATGCATCAACCTGTGATCAGCCGGCCCGACTTTGTGGCGTACAGGCCATGTCATCCTCCGCCCCAAAGCAGCCAATGGCAAGGCCTACAACTGCTGATGACGCACCACCGCTTCAGATGCCGGCCGCTGAAGCAGCGGGGGGAGACCCAGCTGCAGCACATGCTCAGCAGACCAACCTGGTGGAACAGATTGCTAAGCAGTCTGTAGGTCTAGAACCGACTGCTCATCAGTCCGTCGGTCCGCAGGCGCGTGATCAACATACCAATGTGTCAGCACTTCTTGCTCAGCAAACCAACGCGTTGGCACGGCCTCCTCAGCACACCGACAAGTTGGCACCTCCTACACAAAAACCCAACATAGCTTCACCGCATGGTCAGCAGTCCGATGCCTCTGATCCTATAGCCTAGCAGTTCGTTACAGCAGCACCGCCAACTGGGCGGTCTGGCATATATAAACCGTCTGCTATGAAGTCCGTCCAAGCTTCATCGTCTGCTGGGAAGTCTACCTTGCAGGCAACCATACGTTCTGCCAGAAATGCTTCAAGTACCAAGAAGGAAGTGGCCAAAAAGGCTACACCCATGACCACGAGGAAGGGCAACGGGAGAGTGAAGAGGAAAGAGAACGCTTGCCTCTTACTTAAAGCACTCATCGCCCAGAACCAAATTAACAGCAGCTTGTTCGAATCGGGGAGTAATATTATTTCTGACGCCATGGATGATCAAGTAGAATTGTTGCTTGCTAAAAGTAAAGAAGACGTACTTGAAGCACGCAATTACGTCCATGGCCAGCCATTTCTTTTTGGCGAATACTTTGATGAGTGTAGTGATGTCTACTACACAACCTTCTTCTTGTAGACGTTGTTGGGCCTCCAAGTGCAGAGGTTTGTAGGACAGTAGCAAATTTCCCTCAAGTGGATGACCTAAGGTTTATCAATCTGTGGGAGGCGTAGGATGAAGATGGTCTCTCTCGAGCAACCCTACAAACAAATAACAAAGAGTCTCTTGTGTCCCCAACACACCCAATACAATGGTGAATTGTATAGGTGCACTAGTTCGGCGAAGAGATGGTGATACAAGTGGTATATGGATGGTAGATAAAGGTATTTGTAATCTGAAATTATAAAAACAGCAAGGTAGCAAGTGATAAAAGTGGGCGTAAATGGTATTGCAATGATAGGAAATAGGGCCTAGGGTTCATACTTTCACTAGTGCAAGTTCCCCTCAACAATAATAACATAATTGGATCACATAACTATCCCTCAACATGCAACAAAGAGTCACTCCAAAGTCACTAATACCGGAGAACGAACGAAGAGATTATGGTAGGGTACGAAACCACCTCAAAGTTATTCTTTCCAATCAATCCATTGGGCTATTCCTATAAGTGTCACAAACAGCCCTAGAGTTCGTACTAGAATAACACCTTAAGACACAAATCAACCAAAACCCTAATGTCACCTAGATACTCCAATGTCACCTCAAGTATCTGTGGGTATGATTATACGATATGCATCACACAATCTCAGATTCATCTATTCAACCAACACATAGAACCTCAAAGAGTGCCCCAAAGTTCCTACCGGAGAATCACGACGAAAACGTGTGCCAACCCCTATGCATAGGTTCACGGGCGGAACCCGCAAGTTGATCACCAAAACATACATCAAGTGGATCAATAGAATACCCCATTTTCACCATGGGTATCCCACGCAAGACATACATCAATTGTTCTCAAATCTTTAAAGACTCAATCCGATAAGATAACTCCAAAGGGGAAACTCAATTCATTACAAGAGAGTAGAGGGAGAGGAGAAACATAAGATCCAACTATAATAGCAAAGCTCGCGGTACATCAAGATCGTGCCAAATCAAGAACATGAGAGAGAGAGAGAGATCAAACACATAGCTACTGGTACATACCCTCAGCCCCGAGGGAGAACTACTCCCTCCTCATCATGGAGAGCACCGGGATGATGAAGATGGCCACCGGAGAGGGATTGCCCCCTCCGGCAGGGTGCCGGAACGGGTCTAGATTCGTTTTCGGTGGCTACGGAGGCTTCTGGCGGCGGAACTCCCGATCTATTGTGTTCATAGATGTTTTTAGGGTATATGGAGATATATAGGCGGAAGAAGTACATCAGGGGGGCCACGAGGGGCTCACGAGGGTGGAGGGCACGCCTAGAGGGGTGGGTGCGGCCCCTGCCTCGTGGCCTCCTCGTAGGGCCCCCGACGTGCACTCCAAGTCTTCTGGGCTTCTTTCCTTCCAAAAATGAGTTCCGTGAAGTTTCAGGTCAATTGGACTCCGTTTGATTTTCCTTTTCTTCGAAACCCTAAAACAGGGTAAAAACAGAAACTGGCACTGGGATCTGGGTTAATAGGTTAGTCCCAAAAATGATATAAAAGTGTATAATAAAGCCCATAAACATTCAAAACAGTAGATAATATAGCATGGTGCAATCAAAAATTATAGATACATTGGAGACGTATCATGCAGCTCCAGTTGCCGTGAGTTACATGAATATTGCATGGATCAAATGTCAGCAGGTCATCATGCTTTGCTAGTCCACTACAATAGAGATCATTTTCAACACGATTCTGGTTCCATCAACGTGAGTTTCGAGTACTTACATCTCTTTTTCAGCTTCAACGTGCTCGATGCCACTCTTGTTATATGCCTGATTTTGTAATTACTTCACAAATTCTGATCAACTTCTTTATACAAAGTTGTAAATGATAAATAGCTAACTGCATTTTAATCCTCTCAGGGGATTGAACGCGCGGAGAAGAAAAAGGGAGAGTGTGTATTTCATAGATCCTGCATTAGCAAATTGCACAACATTAGATGGTAAGGACCGACGGGACTGGGCTATTAACACGGTCCTCCGTATCTTCGAAAACACGTCCCATGCAGAATCATTTCTCTGGCCATATCATGAACGGTAAGTCAAGTAAACAACCATGCATACACTGATTGTCTTTCAGATTTCGACATCATTCCTAAGTTCATGGATTTCTTAATATGTAGCAATCACTGAATATTGGTATTCATTGTTCCAAACAAGAACACAGTTTAGTACATCAATTCTCTCAGAGAGTCAACAAACATCCACGATCTGACGCATCTTCAGTAATTCTTGGATAGGTATTGAATTCTATGATGTTGAAATTAATTTGCATTCTTATCTGGTTCAATAATTGATGTTGTCAAAATTCATCATCATTTGTAGTGTCCTCGCATTGTGGAAAACTAAACCAGGGAACCTGTTCAAGACGGAACAACCCGTGCAGCACGAGATCGTTTCTCCAGTAACACACCGAAATCCGTTATTTTCGGAAAATTTATCCAACAGTCTGCAAATACCTTTCCTTATACTAGTCAAATGTTCGAGCTTCTAAATAAACCTCTTTCTATTTTGTCCAAAGAAAAAACAATACATCTAACACGGGTTAGGTTGTTCCTAACAAGACAATGTACAAAAAATTTCAGTGTCCTCAACAAGAAGCAGAGACCAACCTTTGTGGATACTATGTTTACAGACACATGATCTCCATCTGCAAATCTGCTGATAGTTGTGACGATCCTCGCAAATTAGTACAAGTAAGTCTATCTTAATTAATATCTTCTACTCCACTCATATGGCACATTCTGATCTTAAAAATACTGTAGCTCATCTTAAAACCGGGGACCCCTGAACCGCTCCCGGCTGGTGAATTGATGATGGTTCGGAGATTTATCAGCGACTTCTTCCTGGATCACTACATCAATCCCATTGGTGATAATGAAGATTTCAGCATGCGTTCTCCTGAAACATTGAGTAAGAGTTAGCCGCTAAACATATAAAACATGGATCCATTATTTTCCATCTGATGAGGTCTTCGTATTTCGTACACTATGTTTAATTATGTAATGCATATATGTGTGGAGAAATCATTGGAATTTAACTACCATATGTTCAATTGCAATTGTTGCGAAATCTGATGAATGTTCTTCCTGTGGACACTATTTGTTCAATTGAATATTGTGGCGAATTTGCTTTTTTCGTGCCGATTCAAAATGGGATATTTTTGTTTATTTGTTCAATTGAATATTGTGGCGAATTTTCTTTTTGCGTGCCGATTCAAAATGTGATATTTTTGTTTTAACCTGGCAATTGCTCCGCACACTGTTCATCTAAATGAGTGTGTGCGATCCACATCGGAAAGCATACGTCAATCGTAGCGGAACCGTCGGTGATACACAACAGATCACAAACGATTTGCAGCGCTACTGCATGTGCATAGGTTCTCCGGAACCATTTGTGATATCGCGTTATCGCACATGAGAACTAGGAGTAAACCGTGCCCAATGCAAAATACAATCCCAGTCGTAATTTTTTCAGGAAATGTGTGGGATCCCAAATGAAAAGCACACACCACTCTTGCGGCAACCGTCGGTGATACCTAACAAATCACAAACGGTCGACATCACTTGAATGTGTGTGAAGGGCTCTTGAACCGTTTGTGATAGAACATTATCGCAGACGGTAATTGTTGGAAAACGTGTGCGGTGGATTCTAGCATGGCAGACAGGTTACGCAGATAACTCGTGTGCGATGGGGCACAAATCGCACATAGTTCATATGTTGGCCGTGTGCCTTACATACTGTTTCCCAAATGGTTCGTTACGACAGAATGTATGGTTTCACTACGTCATTAGAAACTCTTAATCACCGATACCGCACATGCGAAAGAATTTAGTATCTGCATGGCACACGATTACATTTTGGAAGACCTTTGGATCACTGCTCCATATCCCCGATGGTTTCTGGGTCGTGTGGGAAGGACACCCTATCGCACATACTCACTTGGCGATGGTTCCAAATGCCGTCGTGGAAAGGGGTTAAAAAGTTTGTTTAGGACCGACGCGCACCAGTGAGATTAAGTTATCAACACGATGGAGGCGGGGCCTGCATTTCTCGTACGTCGAGGGGATGTCCCTGACCAGCCCGGCCGCTCGAGGTGGTGGTTTTTACAGCAACAGACCTAGTCGTTGCTGGTGGTAGGTGCTGCAAGCTATGAGGCAGCCTGCTAGCGAGGCACAATGGCAACAACAACAATGCATCATTGTCATCAAGAGCATGGCAATGACATGTTTCTCCTCTAGATCACATGACCGACATATTGGATCCGTCATCCAAGGTAGCTTTGGAGGCGACATACTTCCTCCAGTCCTTTTGGCTCAAAACGAATAACAGGGGCGGCGGGATTCGGGTGCATCCGAGGCACCTTGGGCGAGGCGGCTGCGATAGCAATGGCAAGATCCGGTGTAGTGGAGGTGCATGGATGGTGCAGCTATGGGTTGTGGTAACTAGAGAGATGTCGCCATGTCTCAGTGCCGCCGTCGTCGTCAATCTCTATCATAGTGGTTGTGGAGCACGTGCGCGCAAGATGTTGAAGTTGTCGATGATGTTCGGCTCTTCCCGTGGTGCGGAAGTCTTGTGTACATAGGCATGACTCTGGTTGTGTGGTGAACGATAGGTATCTGCACCCAAGCGGTTCTCTCCAGTCATATAAGCCACGGGATGTTTTGGATTCCATTTTCACATTACCAAGGTGTGTGTGTATCCCACTATGCAGAATCATCTTCTTTGGAAAGTAATGGCGGGAACACAAGAACTAGTGCAGAATCGGCCTATTGTCCTGGTTTGTAAGGACCTTTAGTGCTGGTTATGCAACTAGCACTAAAGGGTGGGGGACTAAAGACCCCCCCTTTAGTCCCGGTTCAACATGAACCGGGACCAAAGGCCCACCACGTGGCACGAGTCTGCGCCGGGGGGCTGGGGGGCTTTTGTCCCGGCTGTTTCAGGGGTTTATGGGTTTATTTTTATTTTTCCTTTTATTTTTTTATTTTCCATTTATTTCTTTTTTATTTCAAACATATTTTACGCTACACTAGTAGAAAATAGGGCTTTGGTCCAGGCTGAGGTGGCCCATTAGTCCCGGTTCAGTCCAGAACCGGGACCCATGGGGCCATCTGTCCCGGTTCGTGAGGCCTGGGGTCTGCCGGGCCTCATGGGGGCATTGGTCCCAGTTCGTCATGCCCCTTTGGTCCCGGTTGGTGGGACGAACCAGGACCAATGGGCCTCGCTCCTGGCCCACCACCATTGGTACCGGTTGGTGGCTTGAACCGGGACCACAGGCTTCCCTTTGGTACCGGTTCAGGCCACGAACCGGGACCAATGAGATGCCTATATATACCCACTCACCGGCGAGCAGAGCACTCCACACTGCTCTGTTTTTTCTGGCCGGCGAGGGGAGAGCTTTGTGGTGCTCTAGCTCACCTCATATGCACATGAGGTGTTCGATGAAATTCCCGAGGCACACTAGTTAAGCTTTATCCTCTCGAAGCTCGACCTCAAAACAGGAAAAAAACTATTTTTCTAGTAAAGTTAATCACAAACTTGTGATTCACACAAATTTCAAAGAATTTAAATTTTAACTATTTAAATTTGAAAACTAATGGCACTAACAGAAAGTTTATAATTTTGCTGACCTAAAAGCAAAAAGAATTAAAAAATAAAGCAAAAAACAAAAGAAAATAAATAATGCACAAAACAAAAAAAAACTGGAAAAAAACTATTTTTCTAGTAAAGTTAATCACAAACTTGTGATTCACATAAATTTCAAAGAATTCAAATTTTAACTATTCAAATTTGAAAACTAATGGCACTAACAGAAAGTTTATAATTTTTCTAAAATTAAAAGTAAAAAGAATAAAAAAATAATGCAAGAAACAAAAAAAATAATGCAAAAAACAAAACAAAAAAATGGGAAAAAATAAAAAAAACTGCCACCTATTGGGCCACCACGGCCTGAATACGACTAGAAACCCAACCTGGGCCAGGATTCAGGCCCGCGGAAGGCCCAATAGTCCCACAGATAGCATAGTGTGAGATTAGGCCCGTAAGCCTACATTTGAGAGGAGCTCGAGAGGGAAGCCGCAGTGGGGCTTATAAACCACTCTCGAGCTCTCTCAGCTAGCGAGGTGGTACTAAACTTTTGACGTGGGGCAGCACAAGGCCTTTGGTCCCGATTGGTGCTACCAACCGGGACTAAAGGGGTGCATTGGTCATGGATGGTGGCACCAACCGGGACCAATGCCTCCCTTTAGTCCCGGTTGGTGGCACCAACCGGGACCAAAGGCCTCCGCTTCCCGCCCTTTGGGCTGCTGAAAAGAGACCTATGGTCCCGGCTGGTGGCACCAACCGGGATTAAAGGGGGGCATTAGTCCTGGTTGGTGCCACGAACCGGAACTAATGCTTGGACTATATAACAAACACTTGTGAAAATTTTCACTTCTCATTCGTAGTTGCCCCCGACGACGCCGATGACATCGACGCCGCGAGGCTGCCCCGACGCCGCCCACCGCCCTCGCCGTCGCCCACCGTCGCCGTCACCCGCGCCTTGCCGTGGCCCGCGCCCTCGCCCGACGCCGTCACCGCTCGCCGCCCCTGAACTGACGCGCGCCGCCCCGCCCCTGAACTGACGCGCGCCACCCCGGCCCTTCCCCGAGGCGCGCCGCCCCGGCCCGCCCCGTCGTCGTCGTCGCCCTGCCCCGCCCCCTTCGTCGCCGTCGCCCCCTACCCCGAGCACGCTCCCCTGCCTCGTCGACGTCATCGCCGTCGCCATCCTCGCCGCCGACCCCGCGCCCCTGCCTTGGTCCGGCCGGCGCTCCCTGTCCTATGCTTGTTTTTTTCATGTATATATGCTTGTTTTTTCATATATATGATGATATATATATGCTTGTTTTTTCATGTATATATGCTTATTTTTTTTCTTATATATGATGATGTATATGCTTGTTATCATAATTTTTTTTTCATATATATGTTGATTTTTATATAGAATATGATGTTTTTTTGTTCATAGATGATCATATATATGATGTATGCATGGATGTGGATGAAATGAGATGAGATGAGATGTATTTTCTGTTGGAGAAGAAAACACTTTTTTCCATGCAAAAGTTACATTTTTAGAAAAGTTTTATATATCTAGCTAGGAAAGGAAGAAGAAGAAAAAGAATGAGTGGAAAAAGGAAAATAAGAAGAGGAAGAAAGGAGAAGAAGAGTAGAGGAAGAAGAGGAGAAATAAATAAGAATAAGAAAAAATAAGAAAAAGAAGAGGAGAAGAAGAAAGGAATAGAGGAGAAGAAGAGAAAAAAATAGAATATTCTATTTTCTCTTCTTCTCCTCTATTTCTTTCATCTTCTCCTCTTTTTTTTTCTTCTTTTTTTCTTTGATCTTCTCCTCTATTAATATCTTCTTCTCCTCTTTTTATTTCTTCTTTGTCTTCTTATTTTTTATCGGATATGTCGTTGTCGATATACCCCGTGTCCCAATAACTTCAACACGAGGGGGGGGTTGACCTCCCCCCTCCCCGATAATATTATTTTCCCATGTATGTATGCAAAAGTTACATTTTTAGAAAAGTTTTATATATCTAGCTAGGAAAGGAAGAAGAAGAAAAAGAATAAGAGGAAAAAGGAAAATAAGAAGAGGAAGAAAGGAGAAGAAGAGGAGAGGAAGAAGAGGAGAAATAAATAAGAAGAAGAAAAAAGAAGAAGAAAGAGAGGAGAAGAAGAAAGGAATAGATGAGAAGAAGAGAAAATAGAATATTCTCCTCTATTTCTTTCTTCTTCTCCTCTTTTTTCATTCTTTTTTTTCTTCGATATTCTCCTCTATTAATATCTTCTTCTCCTCTTCTTATTTCTTCTTCGTCTTCTTATTTTTTATCGGATATGTCATTGTCGATATACCCCGTGTCCCGATAACTTCAACACGAGGGGTGGTGGGTTCGACCTACCCCCTCCCCGATAATATTATTTCCCATGTATGTATGCAAAAGTTACATTTTTAGAAAAGTTTTATATATCTAGCTAGGAAAGGAAGAAGAAGAAAAATAATGAGAGGAAAAAGAAAAATAAGAAGAGGAAGAAAGGAGAAGAAGAGGAGAGGAAGAAGAGGAGAAATAAATAAGAAGAAGAAAAAATAAGAAAAAGAAGAGGAGAAGAAGAGAAAGAAGAAAAAGAAGAGGAGAAGAAGAGAAAATAGAATATTCTATTTTCTCTTATTCTCCTCTATTTCTTTCTTCTTCTCCTCTTTTTTTTCTTTTTTTTTCTTCGATCTGCTCCTCTATTAATATCTTCATCTCCTCTTCTTATTTCTTCTTCGACCTACCCCCTCCCCGATAAATTATACCACGGGAGCACCCCCCGGCCCTCTCGCTCAACCAAAACTCTCGAGGACACCCAAACCCTAGAAAAAAACGATGTCGGTATCCTACCCCCTCCCGCCGCGCCCCTACCCTTGAAGCGTTGCCGAGGCCACCCCAAACCCGGAATAAGCTAGGTCTACGTTTGCCACTAATATATCCACATGCTGTCATGTTTGTGTAATAATTGCCATGTTGTAATATTTGCAGAAACAATGGAGTTCGGACGAGACGAGGAACAAGAATAGGTGTTGGGGGACATAATCTTAGCCGGCGGTGATGTCATGTCATATCTTAATGACAATGATGGTCTGGAAGCAGAACAGGGTGAAGAAGAAGCAGGCTAGGTGATCGAAGAATGGAGGATGAAACACATGATTATGATGGCTCCGGTGACGTAATGCTGCTGCAAGAAGGAGCCCGTGATGACGGCTCCGGTGACCGAACATAGTCCGGCTAGGTAAATATATTAGTTAAGCCTGTGATGACTAGCTAATTGATGCATTCATTGTTTTGGTATGTACACATTAATTAACTCTCGTCTAATTCTTCTTTTTTCTAGCCCTCCGGATCGAGCACAACTTCGATAAAGAGACAAGGCCCGAAGAAAAAGTTGCGCTCGGATGAAAGGTTTGAGATCATAGAAATCACGCCCAATGGCATGCCGATTGAACCCATCCAGACAAAGGATGCATTTTCTGCTCAGTGCGGGGTTCTTGTTAGGGACAAGATCCCGATCAGCATCCAGCAATGGTATAAGCCTAAGAACGAAGACCCTGAGGTGTCTTTTGTCAATGATATGCAGAAATATGATCTTTGGACTGAGCTGAGGGAAAATTTCACCCTACCGCCAGAGGAGGATCCAGAGAAGCCAGTTAAAGAGCAATTAATCAAGTCTCATGCTCTTAAGAAGATGGCAGAGCTATTCAGGAGGTGGAAGAATGAGCTGAAAACGTTTGTCGACAACGAAGAGACACCAGAATTCATCGGCAGATATGAGAAGATCAGAGATCACTGGCCCGCATTTGTGGCCTACAAGACATCGGAAAAGAGTAAGAAGATGCCGGCGACAAACAAGAAAAATGCTGCAAAGAAGAAGCTTCACCATCGCACGGGGTCAGGTGGCTACCTCAAAGCCCGGCCTAAGTGGGCCAAGGCTGAGAATGATCTGCTTGATAAAGGGATCGAACCAGAGACAATGAACTGGCTAGACCATTGCCGGACTTGGTTCTTCGGGGCTGGCGGAACCGTGGACCTTGTATCAGGGATATGTGTTTGAACAGACGAGCAAATGAACATACCAGTCAAGAAGCTAAAGCAATATATCGATGCAGCGCAGCAAGGGACGTTCGTTCTAGACAGAGAGAACGACGAGCTCACAATGGCCCTCGGGAATCCTGAGCACCCTGGATGGACACGAGGCACGCCAGGCTCCATTCCATGGAGGGCTGGTTTTCCGGACGCAGGCGGTTACAAATGCCACGGGAGGAGGAAAAAAGTGCAGCAGACCCAACTCCAGGCGTTGCACGCAAGGGTGCAAGCGATAGAGGAACGAGAAGCAAATCGCAGCAAACGAACTGCCGAAGCTACCCCGCCATCTCAGCGGAGAAGCAGCGTGGCTTCCATCGAGCTGGTTCGGCTGGAGCATGTCTTGACGGCTCCTGCCAGCTATCCCGTGGATGCTATCACGGAGTCTCAAAATTGCCACATTATGACGCAATGGATGAATTTGAAGGTCAAGGCGGCTGTTGGCTCTGTTTTTCCTACTGAACCCGGCGCAACTTTTCACTGCCGGCCGATTCCAGAAGGATATGCTAGGGTCATGGTGGATGAAATAACGGAGGGATTTGAGGACCTCCAGCTTGACCACCCTACCGGTGAAGGGGAGACTCGGCTGGGTTCTGCTCTGAAGACTCCATGCCTATGGCGGAAGGAGCTCATCAACCTTCCGAACTGGACGCCTTTGCCTCCTCCTCCTCCTTCGGCGAGTCAGGGCACTCCGCCTCCTCCTCCGGCGAGTGAAGATCAGGGCACTCGGCCTCCTTCTCCGGCGCGTGGCGGCACTCCACCTCCTTCTCCGCCTGCGCCGGCACGCCCGAGCAGCCAGCCTCCTCCTTCTCCGCCTCGTCAGCAAGGGCGGAAGAGACCCGCCGCCGCTCCAGCTGCTCCGGCGCGTCGTAGTCCTTCTCCTCCTGCTTGTAAGCAAAGAAAGAAGATAGCCACAGCCGCTTCGTCTGCTCTGCCGGCGTCTAGCAGTACAGCCAGAGGCGAGAGGCAATACAGATTCGGTCCTTCTCTGAAGACTCCAGAGAAGTTACCATACGAGAGGACCCCGGAGGAGAACGCCGAGATCGCGCGAGAAGAAGTGAGGAACTTCTTTGAAGGGGTGAAAGCAAAGAAACATCCACCTCTAGAGGAGAAGGTAGATCCGGTGAAAGCGAAGTGCACTCTGGCTGCCCTGAAAAAACCAGCAAAGTCTCCGCCGAAAGGCAACTATGAGCGCATTATTGAAAAGTCATTTGTCAAAGGAGCTGTCGGGAAGTACTGTCAGTGATCGAAGGTTAAAAGAACGACAAGCTGGGAAAAAATCCCCAGCTTGGTGAACAAGCGAACCAATCGTGCCCCCCGCTCAAGGTGCCTACTAATGATCCGAGGATGGTGCCCGGCTATAGCAATCTTGGAGATTACCTGCCCGACGATGTACATTATGAGTTCTTGGAGGTGGAGGAACACAAATACGAGTACAAGAAGCCTCTCGTCAAAGATGAAAGATCTCTAACGACGATGATGCGAAGATTCCTTGATTGGTACATGAAAACCTGCACAGAGTCTGGGGGGAGGAATACTTTGACGCTGAGAGTTAGAGAGGAGCATGACCTCATTGGAATTGAACTGTTGAATGTTCCATTTGAGGAGTTCTTCCAGTTTTTCAATCAAAAGGCCCTTGATAAAGCAACGGTCACTTGCTACTGTCTGTAAGTAGTACTACTTCTGTCATTAAGTCTCTGTATATAGGTCAGCTCTTTCATTGCATGTATTTATAATTATCCTCACTATATTATGCAGATTGAAGATCGCCGAATTGAAGAGAAGACAAATCGATGATATTGGGTTCATTAACACAAATCTCATAGATGCAAGTGAGGTTAAATATCGTGCCGACGATACCGAGGCCAACTTGCTACGATCGTTGGTAATAAATGAAAACAAAGATATAATACTCTTTCCTTACAACTTCAAGTGAGTGTTACTGTCTTGTGCATATTCAGTTTCCCTTATTAGTCCAGGTTATAGTAATGTAATTGATGAGTTATGCATGCGTGCACAGGTTCCACTATGTTCTCCTAGAGATTAAGCTTGAGCAGGGACTAGTAACCGTCTTAGACTCGAGACGAAAAGATCCCCAGGACTATGCGGACATGACTCAAATGCTCGAGAAGTAAGTTAAATCGATCATTATCCACCATATCAGCAACTTTGTTCATTTCCTGATATCAAGTAATTGTTTTCTTTGTCTGGCAGGGTTTGGAGAAAATTCACCAAAAAAGCTCCGGGACTGCCGAAGAAGCTGCAATTTAGACACCCGAAAGTAAGTACTATAGTAACATGTTCCACACATCTCGTAGTGATTCAAGCGCTAGTTTCATCAATAACATTTGGCATGCTTGCTTATCAGTTTGATTGACCTCTATTTCTTGTAAAGTGGTTGTGGCAGGAACAAGGGAATGATTACTATGGATACTATGTTTGCGAGTCCATCCGCCACACGACCTGTGAACGAGGGTACTCTGACGAACAATATGAAGTGCGTAAGCAATAATATTCACAATTTTATTTTATTACCATCATTTGTGTTGAGTTTCATTTATTCATATATATATATATATATATATATATATATATATATATATATATATATATATATATATATATATATGCTTGACCCCCTTCTTCAAATTAGATCTTTCGGATGCGGGATGAACTCCTAGCACCAGCTCGTATGCGAGCAATTCAAGAGGAATTGGCGGCATTCTTCCTTGACCACGTGATCGCTGAAGACGGAGAATTCTATGTGGATCCTGTGTTCGTATATAATTAGGAGATTATATTGTAAGAGATAATTATTGTGTATATGTAGCCGGTAGTGTCGGATAGATATATGAGAACTTGTTGTTCGACCAATCTCTCGGAGAAGGAGAGGTGGTCGATATCACTTCTCTCTGTATGCATATATGTTCATGACGATCTTCTGTTTCGTTCTTTTGCTTACTAGCCAGCTAGCGTGTCTAGTCCTCTCTATACGTATATAGTACGTAGCGTCGACCAAGCACGGACATAAGAGAGGACACTTCTCTCTATTAATTAGCTAGCTAACACAATATATGAAACACCTAAATTAACCTCCCAAAAACCCCAACCCCCCCCCCCCTTCAAAAAAAACAAAAACCTTAGCCCCTGAAATGCTGACGCGTGGATGCCTATTGGTCCCGGTTGGTGCCACCTACCGGGACCAAAGGAAAAAAAACCTCAGCCCCTGAAATGCTGACGTGTGGATGCCTATTGGTCCCCGTTGGTGCCACCAACCGGGACCAAAAGCCCTCCTACCTGGGCTCGGCGCACCGGCCACGTGGAGGCCCATCTGTCCCGGTTCTTGTTTGAACCGGGACTAAAGGGCCAGGGTATTAATAACGACCCTTTAGTCCCGGTTCAAAAATCGGGACAAAAGGCCCTTACCAACCGGGACAGAAGACCCTTTTTCTACTAGTGCTACTACATATTGTACACGTTATGCATATATATAAATAGAATTTCTCGTAGAACCAATATATATATATAGGGTCGCGCTATTCGTCACCCTGGGTGAGAAATAGTTATTCACCCCCCCTCTATTTTATCATCAATGCACCATAATTTTATGTTCCGTAATTTTTGTCTTATTTTCGACGCAAAAAGGGACCGTAAGAAAATATATAATTGCCGTAAAAAATATTTTATGTTATGTAAAATTACAAACATAAAAACATAGTCTAAAATACACATAAAGTACAAATTTTCTTGTCTTATAACCTATATTTTTATTTTCTTATGTCAAATTTTACGTAGTGAATCAATAGGAATGTAACTATTTGAATTCGAAAGGTAATTTAATTATGAAATGATCGTAAGATTACCTCGGGTGAAGAATAACTTATTCTGCACCCTGGGTGATGAATAGTATATATATATATCATCGAATTTCTCACATGACCATTCACATAACACATGTATATATATACAATTTGGTACAAAAAATTCCTCCTACAATTTACAGATCATTACATGGAGGCATTACAGCTTGTAATATTATTCTCCTTTGGGATGTATGACCTGATCGAGCAAAAATCCAGCTATTTCCTCTTGAATTGCTCATACGAGATCCTCGGGTAGGAGATTATCCTGCATCTCCGACTTCTTTCAGCTAGTACTGCTTAATTAATTAATTACCTTGGGTCGCACCAATTTCAGCTTTTGTTTTCATTGGCCTTTAACTTGTTTGATGAATCTATCCCAAACCCTGCCCACCGGCAAAGAAAATGAATAAAGTAGTTATTAATTAGTTGATATTATGAAATGAACTAAAGAGGCCGACATATAGTTCGATAATGATTGAAATTACTTGTCGACCATCCCCTCGTGATTGAGTAGTCATTAACGTCTTTAAGTAGTGAGTCCAGTACTTGAACTCATCCCTCGTCAACTTCAATGATTAGTAGGATCCAGTGAAAACTGCATGCGCACACGTTGTATATGTGCATAACTCATCAACTACACGTATTAACATCTAGTAAGCAAAAACAGAATTTATAGTACAAGACAGTGTCACTCACCCTAAATTGTAAGGAAGTAGTATTTCTGGTTGGGTATTTAGGTGCTTCAAGAACTATAGCAAGCATTTCTCTATGTATGGTCGATCATATTCTTGTAACCATGTCTTTTCATTAATGGTATTTGGGTCAATGAACCCAATTCCATAGCGTTCAGCTCTTTTCATTTCATACATCTTCATTCTGCATAAAACCACGGAAAAGAATATAGTGAGGATAATTACAGGTAATGAATGATCAATACAGCTAGCTAGAGACTTAAATTACAGGAAGAAATCACTTACAGACAATAGCAACTGACGATAGATTTGTCGACTGCGTCTTGATTGAATAACTTAAACATTTCTTGGAACTCAAGCCAGAGATCTTCTTCATGGAAGTAATGCTCTGCCTCGACTCTCACCATGAGGGGCTCTCGATCGGTAGTCTTTGCTTCTCTCATGTATCATTAATGCAATTCATACATTCTCATTGATAGATGCGGGATCTCCTCATGCTTGAACAGAGGTTCGCCGATGGCATATTAAGGTTTTAGTTCCTCCTCTTTAAACGTTTCGAATTCCTCAATGCCTAGGAGTTGATCTACAGTTACATCGACCTCTTCAGCCTGCCTTCTATGATCGTCGGTTATTACTGTTGGGAAACATTGCATGAAAAAAAACCTACGCACACGCAAGATCTATCCATGGAGATGCATAGCAACGAAGGGGAGAGTGTGTCTACATACCCTCGTAGACCGTAAGCGGAAGCGTTTAACAAAGCGGTTGATGTAGTCAAACTTCTTCGTGCTCCAACCGATCAAGTGTCGAACGTACGACATCTCCGTGTTCTACACACGTTTAGCCCCGTGGCGTCCTCCGCCTTCTTGGTCCAGCAAGACGGCGAGGTAGTAGATGAGTACCAGCAGCATGATGGCATGGTGATGGTGATGGTGAAGTGATCTCCGTAGGGCTTCGCCTAAGAACTACAAAAATATGACAAGGGGTGCAAACGGTGGAGGGGGGCGCCGCGCACATGGCTAGGAAATTGTCTGGTGTGTGCTAGGCAATTGTCTGTTGTGTGCTAGACACCCCCTCCCACATATATATATAGGTGATTGGGAGGGAGGAGCATCTAAAGGGGTGCCCAAGTAGGAGGAATCCTACTTGGGGTCTCTCCCAAGCCGCGCCCTCCCCTGCCTTGTATAAGTGCGGGGGAAAGGCAGCGAAGGGTGGCGCCTCCCCTTTTTCGTTCCCACTTGAGGAGTAAAAGGAAGGAGGCGCCTCCCCACCTATTTCCTTCCCCTAGGGCATGTTGTCCGAGGAAGGGCTGCACGAGGGGCTGATCTATCCCCCCTTTGGCCCATTAGGCCCATACACTTACCGGGGGTGTCCGGAACCCCTTCCGGTGACCCGATGACTACCCGATGCGCTCCGAATCTCTTTCGGTGTCCAAATACCATCGTCCTATATATCAATCTTTACCTCTAAACCATTTTGAGACTCCTCGTCATGTCCGTGATCTTATCCGGGACACCGAACAACATTCAGTTACCAAATCATATAACTCATATAACACTATATCGTCAATGAACGTTAAGCACGCGAACCCTACGGGTCCGAGAACTATGTAGAAATGACCGAGACACCTCTTCGGTCAATAAGCAATAGCAGAACCTGGATGCCCATATTGGCTCCTACATATTCTACGAAGATCTTTATCGGTCGAACCGTTATGACAACATACGTAATTCCCTTTGTCCATCAATATGTTACTTGCCCGAGATTCGATCGTCAGTATCTGCATACATATGTTGGTTTTGTTTGCATTATTTTAGGACAAGATTTTCAGAGGTCAATTGGATTCCCGTGTGAGGAAGTACTTCCTGGCGACTGGTCCAGATAGCATGGATGCAGATGATTGTATACGCAATATCTTTGTTCTTTGCCTCTGTATTAGTTTTGCACTGCGATCCACCATGTTAATATTGTTTTATTTTTCTTTGTACCGTTTGATATTAATTATCTGTTTTTAATGATTCGTGTGTTTATGTTGCTTCAGGTTGTTTTCCCCACTTTTGACCCGCCTGGAATTCCTGCTTCCATGGGTGGTGTTGGTCATTGGTTTTCAATATTTCTTGACTTGAAGAATTCAAGGTTCCAGCTTCTCGACTCCTACTATGGACCAGACGATGACTCTGCGGTAAACCTGTTTCGGCGGATGACTGATAACATCAAGAAGCTTTGGAACGATGCCAGCAACGACAGGGAGACACCCTTCAGTCCTATTTCTATCGATAATTTCCCTTTGGATTGGATTGATGTCCCCTAGCAGACTAACAAGTATGAGTTCCACTTTTCTCTTTATAACTTCTATTTAACTGTAGTTGTACTTAAGCTGCGACGTCTTTTATTCGTTGGCTTTCTTTTTTGTTCAAACACTATTCCTTCATGCTTACGAATGTTAATTTGTATCATGATAGGGTTCTTGCAAATTATTCCCTCCCATCAAAATATAATGGATATCAGGAAGACGTGGTTGTACTCAATCGCTTCTTCCAACCTGTTTGAGACAGACTTCCAAGCTTTGTTTGGATATTACACATGTAAGTCTTGGAACTTGGACTGCTTACCTGTACTGCATCTTTTATTCTTCATGAACTTCATTCTTTCCTGAACTTGAGCTTCTGCTTGAGATCTGGCTAGGCTGCTGGTTTCAGATGGAGAGGAGTATTTCTTGTACATGAACTTCATTTTCTTCTTTTTTATTTTGCTAGTGTGTTTTTTTTCTGTTGGGGATATTACCATCGGGCGTAAACCGACCAGGAGAGGCCGGATTACCCTATGATGGTTGCTTTATTCAAAGGCCCATGAAGACAAGGATGGTGGCGCTTTAGGAAGACCCAAGGCCCAAAGGCGGGTTAAGGCCTGTAGACATAAACCGACATGAATATGTAACTTGTATTGTAAGTTCGAAGGAATAGAGACTGAGTCGGACACGTTTATGATCCGGCCTCGGGAATCTGTAAACCGGCGGGCGTCCACCTATGTATATAAAGGGACGACCCGACAGTGGTTTAGGGACAACACAACACACAACAACTCGAGAGCCAGGCAAAGCGGATTCGCTTCCTTGTCATCGAAAGCCCTGCAATTCCATCACAACTAGACGTAGGCTTTTACCTTCATAGAAGGGGCCGAACTAGTATAAAACTCTCGTGTCCCTTGTCCGGTTTAATCCCTTTAAGCTAACTCGTAGCGATGGCTCCACGACTAAGTCCTTTCACGAGGACATCTGCCGTGACAAAACCACGACAGTTGGCGCCCACCGTGGGGCTATCGCATGATGGTTTCGAGTTCTTGAAGGGCAGCTTTGAAGGACTCAAGGGATACGCTGTGGGCCGGATGACTAAGTGTCTTCGCGGCAAGCTCTACATCGACGACGTAGGATGGGGTCCCTAGGCCGGTTCAATTGAATACGGGTACCGGGTCCCCTTTGGTGGAATTCAGGTTTTCATCGGCAAGATCGGCGAACCGAGCCCTGAGCCGGACATCTGCACTAACACCATTGAGACGGCTCAGCGTGCAAGCTCTGCCCCGGTTCAGCCCGCCGTAAAGCATGTCTTCGTAGGTGTCATCCACGGAGCGGAATATGAGGATGGATCGGCATCTGGTGGCGAAATCGTTGTCTGCTCCGATGACGAGTCTTCAACCGGAGAGACCGAGTCGCTATACCAGTTACAGGATGGCAGGGTTAGTGGAGGTTCTGATGGCAACAGTAGTCCGGACCCCCTTGATCTACCAAACCAGGGCGCGGTCTTCATGGACGGTACACAGCCAACACATTCCTCTTCTACCGCTGCGGCAATGATCTCCGGTTCAGCAATAGCAACGCCAGAAGGGGCAAGGGGCTCTGCGCCGCCTCTGGCTCAGGTTTTGTTTGATTTGTTCGACGCTTTAGCAACGTTGCTGGCAGCAGAGGTGGATGCAGCAAACCGAGATCAGCACAACGCGGATATTGCAAAGGTGAAAGATCAGATAACTCAGGCTAAAGCAGACCTGGCAACAGAGAACGCTA
Source organism: Triticum urartu (assembly GCF_056163025.1). Classification (NCBI taxonomy): domain Eukaryota; kingdom Viridiplantae; phylum Streptophyta; class Magnoliopsida; order Poales; family Poaceae; genus Triticum; species Triticum urartu. The sequence goes on along the minus strand of NC_141876.1, from coordinate 8,344,996 downwards.
GGATGGCTACAGAACGGGCTGAGTTAGAAGCTCAGCCTACCGGCTTAGGCTGGATCAGAGCGCCTCAAATGATGTCATGATGAGGAGATACCGGTCACACCTCCCACCGGGTTATGAGCCAAGAAACCTCTTCAACACGCCAGGAGCGGGAACCAGTAACCAGACAGTGATAAACCGGATGGAGGCACCGGTAACAGGAGCGCTGGTTCAGCCGCGCACGATGGATCCGCCTCGTCAGAACAACATTGTGCCACAGTACGTTCCGACGCCCCCGGGGCATTACTCCAACCCGTTGGATAACATTGTGGCCGCTGCTTCACGATTGGCAGCCCTCCCAATTGACGGCGAGTCACCAGTGGCGATTGAGACACGACGGGCCAGAGAGCTCCTTCAAAAAGCTTTAACCCAACAGCAGGCTCATTCGCATAGTCGCGAGAGGATTCATTCCACCCCTCGTCCGAGTCAGAGCTATAGCAGGCACATCGATGAACCGGCCGTGTCAAGCAGTGCACGTCACCATAACTCACCGCGAGGGCATAACCCAGCAGGTGGTGGTGCTAATGCGCAGGATGTGGTGGATCATGGTTGTGCACGTCGAGAAGCTGAGTTAGCAGCACAGCATATCGCTCGTCAGCTTACTCCGATTCGTCCTACTGCTCAGTAGAGCCAGGTGTGGTCTTCAGTTCTTTAGGGGTGCTGTGTCTCACCCCAGCTTTCCATAACATGCGACTACCCATGGATTTTAAAGGCCCTCGTAAGGTCCCCAATTACACTGCCGATCTACCCCCTGAGTCATGGGTTGAGAGTTATGAGATGGCGATGGATATGCTGGATGTGGATGAAGCGGTATGTGCTAAGTATTTCACCATGATGTTGGAAGGAACAACTCGTACTTTGTTAAAGAGTCTACCAGCTAACTCCATTGCGTCATGGACCGAGTTAAAAAACGATTTATCCAGAATTTTAAGGATACGTGTAAGCAGCCTATGTCGATTGTGGACCTGGCCACTTGTGTTCAAGAGGATGGGGAGTCTACAACCCATTGGGTGAAGCGAGTCTCAGCTATTCTGAATTCATCAGACCGCATCAACGCGGAAACAACAGTTTTGACGTTGGAGGACAATTCCCGGTTTATGCCATGAAAACTGAAGTTAGGGAGGCTCAAACGTCACTGCAATGACATGTCAACCCTTATGGCCGCTTTGGTGAAATACGCCGATTCAGATAGTACCAAAGACCCTGAGTCTGAGGATGACAACACGGGGAAGGGGAAAAAGAACGGTAATGCCAAGGGGCAGCAGCACAATCCGATAGGTCATGGGAACAATGGTAAGCGCAAGGCAGATAATAGTTTGGACTTTGTGGCTAACACCAATGCTCAGGATAACGGTCAGCGTCGTAAGGGCAAACCGCCCAAGAGGGGCGGAGGGTCAGGCCCCAATCTGGAGCGCCTGTTAAATCAACCTTGTCCAATGCATGGATCGGAGGAGAAGCTAGCTTCACATCTTTGGAAGGATTGCTTCATCATGCGAGAGTTCAAAAATTCCAATATGTTCCAATACGAAAATGGCCCGCCCGGCGGTTCAAGAGGCGGTTTTCATGGGCCAGGTTATGGAGGCAGCAGCTCCGGTTCAGGATTCCAAGGCCATCGGACCGGACATGGCAATCAAGGTAATCAGGGCAATCAGGGAGGTTATAATCATCAAGGGAATCAGCAGCAGTAGCAGTCAGGTTATCAGAGCAATCCGAAGCAGTTGAATAGTGGGTAGTATCATGTCTTCACTACTAGTTTGTGTAAACGCGATCAGAAGCTTCACAAAAGGGCCGTGAACTCTGTTGAACCGGCAGTACCTCAGTATTTGCGTTGGTCTGAACAACCAATTTTATGGAGTCGAGAGGATCACCCACCCATGGTTGATAATCCGGGTCATCTGGCCTTAGTGGTGGAACCTCAAGTTGGGGTTTATTAGTTCACCAATGTGCTTATGGATGGGGGAAGCAGTATCAATATCCTTTACTATGATACCTTCCGCCGTATAGGATTGACAGATAAGAATCTTAAACCGTCGAACATCTTCTTTCATGGTGTGGTGCCTGGTAAGTCGGCGTATCCAGTGGGCAAGATAGCCCTAGAGGTGGCTTTTGGAGATGATCATGATTCAAGATCAAAAATGTTGACTTTTGAGGTGGTGAAAATCAAGAGTCTATATCATGCCCTGTTCGGACGACCGGCTTATGCCAAGTTCATGGCGAGGCCGTGTTATGTTTATCTACAGCTTAAGATGCCGGGTCATAAGGGGACCATCATAGTACATGGGAGCAGGAAGATTGCTGTGGAATGTGAAGAGGGTGATGTGGCTTATGCTGAGTTGGTTTGTGCCATAGAGGAGCTGAAGTTTTATAAGGATAATGCTGATCCGACAAACATGACTTCTTTGAAAAAACCACTACAGAGCATGATCCGGCACAGAAGTTTAAGTCGGTAGAGGAGACTAAATTGGTTGATTTTGCTCCTGGTGATTCATCCAAGCAGTTCAGCATCAGCGCTAACTTGGATCCGAAATAGGAAGGCGCGCTCATCGAGTTCATCCGTGAGAACCGGGACATCTTTGCATGGAAGCCTTCTGACATGCCAGGTGTACCGAGGGAACTCGCTAAGCACACCCTTAATATAGATACCAAGTTTAAACCGGTCAGGCAGTTTCTCTGCCGCTTCAATGAAGAGAGGCGTAAGGCTATTGGTGGGGAGGTAGCCCGGCTCTTGGCAGCGGGGTTTATTATGGAGGTCTTTCACCCTGAGTGGTTAGCTAATCCAGTGCTGGTGCTTAAGAAAAACGGCACTTGGCGTATGTGTGTGGATTACACAGATTTGAACCAAGCCTGTCCAGTTGATCCCTTTGCTCTCCCGCGTATTGATCAGATTATTGATGCTACGGCGGGTTGTGACCGTTTGTGTTTTCTGGATGCTTATTCTGGTTATCATCAGATTAAAATGGCAGTTAAGGACCAAGAGAAGACAACCTTCATAACTCACTTTGGAGCCTCCTGCTAAGTGTCTATGCCTTTCGGGCTCAAGAGTGCCCAGGCGACTATCAGCGTTGTGTTCAGAATTGTCTTCATAAACAGATTGGGCGCAATGTTCATGCATATGTGGATGATATTGTGGTGAAATCTAGGAAGGAGGAAACATTGATAGAGGACCTGAAGGAAACCTTTAATAACCTCTGGATTTATAAGATGATGCTTAATCCAGACAAATGTGTCTTTGGTGTTCCGGCAGGAAAGCTCTTGGGTTTTCTGTTGTCTAACAGGGGCATTGAGGCTAATCTGGAGAAGATCACAGCTATCACCTCTCTTGCTAAACCGGCGTGTGTCAATGACGTTCAGCGTCTGGCGGGCCGGATTGCGGCTTTGAGCCGGTTTATCAGTCATCTTGGGGAGAAGGCTATCCCTTTATACCAGATGCTAAAGAAAACAGATGACTTTTGTCTGGAGCGACGCGGCTGATAAAGCGTTTGAGTTGAAGAGACAGTTAGCTGAGCCGCATGTCCTTGCAGCTCTAGTCGATAAAGAGCCTTTATTGCTCTATGTGGCTGCTAATGCCCGGGCTGTTAGTGTGGTTATTGTTGTGGAGCGCAAGGAGGCTGGAAAGGAGTATCCAGTTCAACGACCGATTTATTATATCAGTGAGGTGCTTATCAAATCAAAGCAGAGGTATCCGCATTGGCAGAAGCTGGTGTATGGGTTTTTTTATGGCAAGTCGGAAGCTCAAGCATTATTTTCAGGGTCATCCCATCACAGTGGTTAGTTCAGCCCCTCTGGGAGATATCATTCAAAACAGAGAAGCAACTGGCCGGATTGCCAAGTGGGCTATTGAGCTTGGACCTCACGGGATAAAATATACGCCTCGCACAAGAATCAAATCCCAAGCACTGGTGGACTTCATCAATGATTGGACAGAGTTGCAGGCACCGGAGGAAAAGCCAGATAACACATATTGGACCATTCACTTTGATGGGTCTAGACAGTTGGAGGGCTCAGGGGCTGGAATCTTATTAACTTCTCCACGAGGTGACAAGTTTTGTTATGTTCTCTGTTTAATGTTCCCTTGCACTAACAATGCAGCCGAGTATGAGGCCTTACTCCACGGTCTACGGATGGCTAAGCAGATGAACTTAAGCCGGGTTAAGTGCTTCGGTGACTCAGACCTGGTGGCTCAGCAGGTATCTGGCACTTGGGTTTCTAAGGATCCACTCATGGCTGCATATCGATGAGAGGTGGACATAGTGGTTGGTCATTTCAAGGGTTATCAAGTTGACCATATAGACCGGCGAAAGAATGAAGCGGCGGACGCTTTAAGTCGTCTAGGCTCTCAACGTAAACCAGTGCCACCTAATGTCTTCCTCGACGTACTTCATAATCCGTCGGTCAAGATACCCACAGAGGAGGAGTTGGCTATTCCTGACCCGGAGGCCAAGTTGGTGGTGGCTTTGCATGTTATATCGGATTGGACAGTCCCATACCCGGCTTACATGAACCGGGGCGAGTTACCGGATGATGAAACCTTGGCCTGACAGATAATCCGGCGATCCAAGTCAATGACCATTATCAACGGGGAGCTACATCGTTACAGTGTCAAAGGAGCAATTCAACGTTGTGTGTCTCCTCAAGAGAGCTGTGAGATTTTGCGAGAAATCCACGAAGGAGATTCTGGTCACCACGCCGGTTCAAAATCCTTGGTGGCTAAGGCTTTTCTTCATGGCTTCTATTGGTTGACGGCTCATGCTGATGCTGAGGATTTAGTGAAAAGGTGTGACGGTTGTCAGAAATTTACACGCCGCGCTCATGTTCCTTTCTCAAGAGTTGAGAATGATTCCAATCACTTGGCCGTTTGCAACTTGGGGGCTAGATATGGTTGGACCCTTTAAGAGGTCCATGGACAAAAAGACCCACCTGTTGGTGGCGGTTGATAAGTTTACCAAATGGGTAGAGGCAGAGCCAGTCAGTAAGTGTGATGCAGCCACGGTGGTCCAATTCATCAAAAAGGTGATATTCCAGTTTGGCTTTCCACACAGCATTATAACTGATAATGGTATTAATCTATCCATGGGCGCTATGGAGGAATTTTTTCAACGAGAGCACATCCGGCTCGATGTGTCATCAGTGGCTCACCCTTAATCTAATGGTCAAGCAGAAAGGGCAAATCAAGAGATCTTGAGAGGAATCAAACCCCGGCTTATGGTTCCTTTAAAGCGGACGCCGGGTTGTTGGGTGGAGGAGTTACCTTCTATGTTATGGAGTATCAACACCACACCAAACAGATCGACAGGTTACACACCTTTCTTCATGGTTTACGGAGCAGAGGCGGTTCTCCCTAGTGACATCTGTCATGACTCGCCCCGAGTGACGGCCTACGTTGAAGCTGAGAATGAGAACGCACGACAGGACTCACTGGACCTGTTAGATGAGGAGCGTGATCTAGCAGCGGCGCGTTCGGCGATTTATCTAGAAGATCTCCGACATTATTACAGCCGCCGGGTTAAGACCAGAACTTTTCAAGAGGGCAATCTGGTGCTCCGGCTCATCCAGGATCAGACTGATATGCACAAGTTATCCTTACCTTGGGAAGGACCTTTTGTGGTCAGCAAGAACCTGCACAACGGGCCATACTACCTTATCGATGTTCGAGAGCACAAAGACTCACGCAAATCGGAGGAGGAGACCCAGCGGCCATGGAATATAGCTCTTCTTTGGCCTTACTATACTTGAGCCACAGGCTCTTCTTATGTACATACTTATGACAATGTATATATTATATAATAAACCCGAGCCTCAGCTAAAGCGGGGTCTCTGTTCTTTTTTACATTGTGTGTGGTTACATGGGGGCTTCTACTTACAAAGAGGAATTCTATTAACCCAGCCTATAAAGCCACACAGATATAAAGGAAATCACTAGGGGGCTTGGTCGTATTCGAACCATAGCTACACCTCTTGATCGGCTTAAGACCAAAAAGGGAAATCACTAGGGGGCTTGGTTGTATTTACACCATAGCTACACCTTTTGATAGGCTTAAACCCAAAAGGAAATTATGTGGAACCAAAGAGAGTCTGTTGCATAAAGCACAACTCAAACATAGGTAACCACTGAGCATACCTCAAATATTACTTGGGGGCTCCTTGCTTCTCAAAGAACAACGAGGTTGCACCCTTGTGTTAGGCTATCAAGCCAGGCTTGGAAGCCAGGTGTATTCACCTAAAACACCGGGTTATCCTGCCTTTTTAAGTAAGCCACTCCGTCCAGGTAAACCTGGTATGACCCATCGAACGTTTGACAAGTCAATCTTATAGACCCTGAACTTGTGAAAGTTAAAATGATGATTGGTTAAAGATTGAGGTCCATCTTAAAAGGCTTTGAAAAATGGTTTAACTCAGCGGCCTGGCAGCCCATGAAAAGCCTCGATTTAGGGCCTGGCAGCCCATGAAAAACCTTGCATATTTCTTTTGTATTTGCTGTTTTAAACATCTTTTGATAAGGGATTTATGAATATTTTCTGATAAACCGGTGTTTATTACAACCCAGCATGGCTTTCAACGCTAAGTTGGCAGTACATGGTCAGTTTTAATCCGGCAATAATATTGCTCCGATATGGTTTGACTATAGGTCACCACAATTATATGCATAAACCGGTGTTTATCATCACCCGGAAAGATTTCGGTATAAACCGACAAGGATGCAAGGAGTCATCAACACTCTAGATTGGTGTTATCACCTTTTTTTATAACAACAATTGGTAATCCAAACGAGATATACCAAAGGTATCATCTATTCTTTATCTACATATTACAGCCTTGGTTCGGCATCCAGGTTATATATATGTTTGGGCACCATGACCCGTTCAGCGGTAAACCGCTAGGATACTTTCATTTTTTTTGCAGGAATAAGCTAAATAAAGCCTCTATGGATTATGCATATAATAGATCCCAAAAGCATGGCATGTTATCAAGGTCAAGCAAAACAAGTATGCTCGATGGCATAAGCAGATAAGTATTTGCACTAGCCTATTACAAGACGCTTTAGTGCCCACACAGGATAATTGTTTCAACAAAGTTTGGAAAATGATTAAACCGGCTTCCGGATTAAGATTCTTCATCCGGACGGCTTGAAGATTGAGGGTCATCTTGAGCGGGTGCATTCTCCTCATCCCTACCCAGTCGCTGTAAATCAATCGTTGACCAATGGATTCCGGTTAAGGCTTGAAAAATGGCTTCTTCATGAATAAGGTTGGAAGGGTCAATGTCAGGGGCATGAGTATGCTTACGAATCGGCGGAACAAGATCTTCGAATCGGCGTGGGTTGTCTTTTCCCCTCAACATCATAAACCGGATGATAATGAGATAGATCTGTGCCATCCGCCAATTTACTCGCAATAGGCCGCATTTCCTTTGTCAGCCTTCGGAGATCATCGTTGTTGAAAATTGTGCCATCTTCCTTCACGCTGGGGTAGCCTTGGCCGATATCTGCCAGTTCAAGATCTGGAATCCACGCCTTGGCCCAGATTAGTGCGGTCAGCGCACCTGACCTTGCGGCTGATCTCTTCAGTTCATCCAACCGGGCAGGCAGCATGGCCAGCTTTTCGATGGTTTCTTTTATCAGCGTTGGAGGAGGCTTTTTATAAGCTGCAGTGCAAATGGCTCACTAGGATCCAGAATACAGATGTTCTATCAAAGTATAGGCCGCTTTAAGCTTCATCCGCATGTCGGAGCCCAGATGAGTAATGCGGGTCCCTGTCATGATAAAGCATCAGTAAATCAGCCTTTGATAAGATATTATGGATTGGACAAACTTCATATGTGCATACTGACCGAATACAGCAGAGGTCATGGCATTAATCTGTCGTTTTAAGCCGGTCAGTTCTTCAACCATCGGCTTCAGGGCTGCTTCTGCGTCTTCGGTCTTCTTTGTTAAACCGGCCTTCTCTGTCTCCCAGTCTGCACGCTCTTTATTAAAGGTTTATTTCAGCTTCTCCATGGCTGATAAGGCATTAGTCAGTTCTTCCTTGGCCTTGGAAGCCTCCGCTTGCCGAGATTTAATGTTCTCCTGAAGTTCAGCGGTTTGAGCATCCTTCGTACTCAATTCGGCCTACAAAGGCAAGATATATCATCAATGGGCTATATATATTTGAAGTACCAAGCATATAACAAGTTATGCACTTTCTACTTGGGGGCTAATGCCTATTTTCTCTGTCATCAATTTTTTTTGCAAGTATCAAGTACAATGCAAGCATTATCCTCGACACTTGGGGGCTAATGTACATTTGTTCAAATCGGAGCATTGGTTAAAATCCCGGTTCACCTTGGAAAGATAAACCGGCCCTTGGGGACTACACAGAGGAAACCTACAGGAATACAACGATAAAGTACCGGTTTATTTCAAAGGATCACCTGACATATGGAGGATAAGTATGCAAGGGTTGAGATATTACAAAGTCCTGATTTATGATTACCATCATAAACCAGCCCTTGAGGGCTACTTGAGTTGGTACTTACAAATTGGATTTAAGAAAGAAAAAGTGATGAAAATACCTCATAGCGCTCCTTCATCAGATTCACCAAACCGGCTTCATAATCACGGTTTGAGTGCAGACGGTTTAGAAAACCAGAGTGGAGTTCTTGAGCACTAAGATGGGCATAGCTTGATAAATCGGTGCTCCATTTGCCTTTCTCCATGGCAGCACGCTCTTCCTTGGCACCGTGTTTCGCCAATATAACAGGATGGCCAGGAGAGGTGTGGCTAATACCGGTAATGATAACCTCGCCTTCTTTGTCTCCAGCAGCCTTTTCTGGAGTTGATGGAATGTCAGTAGTCCTCACTGGACTAGAAGGTCTGTCATCAGCCCAGATTGGACTTGCCGGTTCATCATCTGGTACAGCAGTATCAACTTCTGCTTGTTCATCAACATTATGATCTTGAGGGGGTGGTTCATCAAATGTGGCCTCGGTATTTGGACCCTCCGGTTCTGCAGTTTGCTCCGGTTCAATAAGCACATGGTCTCCGGGCAGGTTATTCACCCGAGCCTTCTTACTGGCTCTGGCTTTGGCTCTAAACAGAACAAGATGGAAAGGTTAGCATAGCATATAAAGTGCGAAGCATCAAAAGATTGGGTTGAAATACTTACTCAGCCACGGTTTCGAGAGGAGGGAGTTGTGTCGATGTTCACTCGCCAGAGGATGAAGGAGGTGTCACCTGATAATTCGAATCGGACGGCTTAAGAGGTTGTCAGAAATAGCCTGCCTTGGGATAAGAAGTGTCAGAAGTGGGTGAGATCTCAGATCGGCATTTTCGAACCGGGGTGTCTGGTAAACCGGTCGAAGTGACCTTTTGGCCGCTGTGCCAGGTTGTGCGGCGAGCCTCGTGCTGCTGCTTCTTCAAAATAAATGTTGGATCCAAGTGAGCAAGAGGATGAGAAAATCTTACTTTCCGGACTGCTTGACAGATTTTTGTGTGTTGGCAGAGAGTCTGAACCGGAGGAAAGGATAATTACCTCTGCATCGCCAGCTTGGCTTCCCTCAACATCCTCCTGATAAATATCATTGTCAATGAGATGCATGAAAAGTGAACCAAGTGAATCAAGTTCTACCTCTTCTTCTGGTTCATCCGAGTCGTCATCAAGCTCGAAATCGATGGGTTCAGGTGCCTTCCTCTTTGTGGTTTTCTTGACGGCTTTTGTTTTAGGACGGGAAGGCTTCACCGCTTTCTCTTGAGGTTTCTTTTTACAGAACGGATCATCACCCTATTTAAGAATGGGCAGAGGGAATTCAAAGATTGCACAGTCTAAAAGTATCAGGTGTAAAGCACAAGCATAGACAATACTTACATCGGGCGGTTTGTTTTGCATATATAAAGGGACTTAACCCGGTCTTGCTGCTAACAGCTTCCGGTTCGTTCAACATTTTCTTCATAGACTCAGTGACTTCTTTATCTGTTAGCTGAATATTGATATGACGTTGAGAGTCTTGTACTTCACTGGTATACTCACACATTAAGCCAGAGCGGTGACTTAAAGGCAAAATGCTCCAGGATATCCAACAACGGACAAAGTCCACGCCTGTTAAACCGTTGGCTAGGAAGGCTCTTAGCTTGGCGAGTTGAGGTGCATACGAGGCCCGTTCATGGGCACTTAGTCGTTGCGGAAGCGGATGAGTATTAGCAAGCCGGTGAGCACGATAACCCGGTAGAGGGTTTTCATCTTCAGGAGAGGTGTCTCTGCAATAGAACCAAGTTTGATTCCACTCTTTGGGGTGACTGTGAAGTTTGGCATGAGGAAACTCAACCTCTTTCCTTTTCTGAAATGAGACACCGCCAAGTTTTGTATTGGGTCCATCTACAAACTCAGTGTGACGGTTTAAATGGAACAAATCCCGGAACAGCTCAACAGTTGGTTCTTCTTGAAGGTACGCTTCAAAAAAGACTTGAAAGTTGCATATATTGGATACCGAGTTGGGTCCCATATCTTGAGGATAGAGCTGAAAGCTAGCAAGAACATCTCGAAAAAACTTCGATCCGGGCGGCTTAAAGCCACGGCCTATATGATCAACAAACACCACCACTTCATTCTATTTGGGGGTAGGAGGATTTTCCGGCCCAGGAACTCGCCACCGGATTTCATTCTTCTTTGGTAATGTGCCGATTTTAACCATTCCGTTGGATGCTCCTCAGTAACCCGGGAAGGGACCCAGCTGCAGGAATAAAACTGTTTGGCCATTGCAAGTGAAAAGCTGGGAAGAAAATAATGCCAGTTTATGGTTCATTCATGGTGATGTATAAGGTACAACAGGGAAAAGGAATCCAAGCATGTGAAATTGGTAAACCGGAGGCTGATGCAATTATGAATGATAAAGCGATAAGCAGAAACAGAGGTATACACATATTGTTAAACCAGAGTACTAATGGTATATGATAGATTACTTTCTACAAGGATAAACCGCCTGTGCGGATAAGGAAGATACAGATCTAAGGCAAGAATGAGTAAGTAAGGTAAACAGGTTTCACAAGATTGCATTGAAATTTTGGATCTACCGTAAGTCAGGAGAAGGAAAAATATTGAGACTTAAAAAGGTTTGGTACCGAAGCAGTTCACAAAAGGTCCAGATCAAGTTATTAGGTATTTAAGGTTTGGTTTAAATGGACGAGACAAGGAGTACCATAGCTACTGTGCGGAACACGTCAAGATCGAGCTCTGTTATCTATGGGCTGACGAAGAACACGAGAAGAGCGACATGAACCCGTGTGAACCCTAATGGATCTATAGAGGAAAGAAGGAAATGCTTACATCAACTGTTGAGGTAGCGGAGGTGCGCCACGTCTTTCTGATTCACCCAGGTTGATGTAGCAGCCAACGGAGATGCAAAGGCGAAGCTCGATGACGGCGGCGGCGCTCGGGTGCAGGGGCGTCGCAAGGAGGAAGAAGAAGCAAGGAGACGAAGGGGAAAAAAGAAAATGACCCTTGGCCCTATTTATAAGGTAAATGGAGAGGTGACAGGTGCGAGAATCAAGGAGCCCGAAAATTGGATATATAACGGAGCGGTCGCCTCGATTGTCAGAGGCTGATTAACTGAAGGTGAGATGTATAATTTTTATATAACAAGTGATGTCATGGCGATTTATCATGATCCTGGAGGAGTACATAACACTTTTCGGTCCTTGACCGAAGAGGGAGAAGCCGACGGTCGGTTATGACGCGTTTAAAGTTCGGTTGAACATAGATATGATATAAGTACTTCGGTACATGCAATCATTCTTCTACCCAAGTCACTTGGGGGCTCTTAAGTTTATTTGAGCAGTTTTATAATAAGTGTTCTTCTTCTTAGTCGTTGCAAAGTTTTATTATTATTATTTATCACTCCTTTTTTCGACGCGAGTGTGCGGTCACTAGCCGGGGAGCCTAATTTCTCTCTCAAAGCCGCTAGAGTTTAGTTTGCTAAACTGGCCTAATGAGAAGTACTCCGTCCTCGGGATAGGAGGTTGAAGCCATAGGCTGACCCGCTCGAAGTCTTGAGATAGGATGTATCATGTTAAAGCACGACAGAAGCACATCTTTTTTCTAAGACCAATTTTCGGATTGGCACCGAACACTTGATCTTGTTCGGACGTCATGTTTTTACTGACGTTTCTTGGTTTTCCAAGCTTTTTGGCACTTTTAAACTATTTTTGCTTTTCCAGCATTAGTCTCGCAGTGCAACGCCTGACACCTTTAGGGATTCGGCAAAAAACATTCTCAGATATTGCTATATATGCTTCGGTTTCGAATTGTGTCTTCGGTCAATAGTTGGGTTGCCCGGCTCCTGCACTTGCTTCTTATGTTCCGTTTTGTTTGGCTAGGCGTGCAAAGGGAGAACCACTGCGATTGTGCTTCCAGCTCACATGGTTAAGCACCTCAGTGGAGAAAGCCAAAAACTGACTGTCACAATAAGCGTAAACTGGTCAGTGATCCGATGACTATGTTAAATGACGGGCCGTTCATAACATTGGCCGAAGTGTTTACGGCTCTACCCCGACTATCGCCGAACACTACCGGGGGCTATTAACTGGCCTCCCAAACTAAATCCTTGATATTTTGCTCTTACATTAGAGCTGAGGTTTAATGATCATGCTTAGCATGACAACCCAAAGAAAGGAACCGATAGCGGGACTATTTTCTTTGGAAGACATTTCTTCTGTTAAAACAGTAATATAACTCTCTGCGTACCTTTGTTTATAAAACCGTATGGCCAGATTGCCTTGTTTGTTGTAAATCTTTGCCCTCATAAAGGTTTTATAAAGTAGGACAAACACTCCTCGGCTACTGGCCGAGGAGGTGGAAGCCGATGGTCGGTTAATAAAGTTTTGTACAATGCGGATCTGAGCATTAATGACGTAAAGTACTTGGATACATAGAGTCATTACACATAATTTGTGATTTTACTATGGATATTGATCCTTAATTCAGCCACCCGTGCCCGCATTAAGGCTCGGGGGCTACTTGGCTTTAGGCTTATTATTTACAAATATTAAAGGGGCACATCGATCCCCTGATCTGGTGTTGCCACCCGACCAGTGTCTCGGGGGCTACTGCATTGCTTGTCCAATGCAGAAAATTTTATGTGCAATATAGTTTCCGAGGAGATTTTGATCCTCAGGTTGGTCGGCCGCACCCAACCTGAGTCTCGAGGACTGAGCACGCCGCTTTTAGTGTCTCGAAGTATTCCGCCGAGCTTGGACTTGATCCTCAGGCCGATTTTGCAAATCAACCTGAGTCTCAACGGCTACTAGGATCAGCAGTCTTACATCATCCTTCAGGCGCATCTCGGGTTTTAGACCGATACACACCTTGAGGGCTACTGGCTATATATCTCGGCAGAGAATAAGTTGCACCAATAAAAAATATTCACAAAAATCGGCCCACATTCGGGGTAGTGCACCACCTCGGAAGCAGCCCGACATAAAGCTCGGGCACTAGTAGCTGGCTCCATAGAGGGCATTTCCAGCATTAAGCTCGGCTAAACTCCTTCAACTTTTTTGAACCAAGGTGATATGACACCTCAGATATAGTTCGGCGTTGGAGCTGGGACACTGTCCGGCGTTGGAGCTCGGATACAGTCCGGCGTTGGAGCTTGGACATAGTCCGGCGTTGGAGCTCGGAAGCGGTCCGGCATTGGTGCTCGGCCGCAAAAGATACCTCGAATGCAGTCCGGCATTAGAGCTCGGATGCAAGAGGACACTACCTCCCGGGAACAACTTCAAACCCGAGGTGTGGCATAAAAATAATAAGGCATTGATAAAGGCCGAAAACGTAAAGGGGCTCCTCGGATACCCGGTGTATAAACTTGTCGAATGCATTTCGGCGATCCTCAAGATCGAAGATGAGAAGATTTGTTCAACCAGTTTTCAAGACCGACGACCGAAGATGAAGAACAGTTCGGAAGAATCGAGGAGCGTCCCTAACTTGAAGACCGGTTCAGGGGGCTACTGACGGTGTCCTGGTCTAGGGGGTACTCAACACGTCATCTCCCGATCTGATAGATTGGGCCGAGGACCCCCGTGGCCGTATACTCATGGGCCAGTTCGGACAGCTGCCACATACAAGGAATATTCCACAAGACTTCGCGATCAAGACAAGGACTTATCCCCACCGGCGTATTCGGCTAGGTCTCTTGTTAACCTAGGCCTTTGGTGCATTATATAAACCAGGCCCAGGCTAGTCGATAGGTATATACAACAACCATACCATAGGCTAGCTTCTAGGGTTTAGCCTCTCCGAATCTCGTGGTAGATCTACTCTTGTATTACCCATATCATCAATATTAATCAAGCAGGACGTAGGGTTTTACCTCCATCAAGAGGGCCCGAACCTGGGTAAAACATCGTGTCCCCTGCCTCCTGTTACCATCCACCTTAGACGCACAGTTCGGGACCCCCTACCCGAGATCCGCCGGTTTTGACACCGACAATGACGTCACGGCGGTTTACAAGATCAAGGTGAAGTTGCAAAGGAGGAATTTTTCTAAGTGTTCAAGATTGACATGAACAAGTTCAAATCAATCTGGGGCCTAACGTTGGGGATATTACCACCGGGCGTAAACCGGCTAGGAGAAGCCGGATTACCCTATGATGGTTGCTTTATTCAAAGACCCATGAAGACAAGGATGGTGGTGCATCAGAAAGACCCAAGGACCAAATGCGGGTTAAGGCCTGTAGACATAAACTGGCATGAATATGTAACTTGTATTGTATGTTAGAAGGAATAGAGACCGAGCCGGACACGTTTATGATCTGGCCTTGGGAATCTGTAAACCGGCGGGCGTCCACCTATGTATGTAAAGGGACGACCCAGCGGTGGTTTAGGGACAACACAACCACACAACAACTCGAGAGCCAGGCAAAGCTGATTCGCTCCCGGGTCATCGAAACCCCTGCAATTCCATCACAACTAGACGTAGGCTTTTACCTTCATCGAAGGGGCCGAACAAGTATAAAACTCTCGTGTCCCTTGTCCGGTTTAACCCCTTTAAGCTAACCCGTAGCGATGGCTCCACGACTAAGTCCTTTCACGATGACATCTGTCGTGACAAAACCACGATAGTTGGCACCCACCGTGGGGCTATCGCACGATGGTTTCGAGTTCTTGAAGGGCAGCTTCGAAGGACTCAAGGGATACGCTGTGGGCCAGATGACTAAGAGTCGTCGCGAAGTAAAAGGAAGGAGGGGCCTCCCCACCACTTTCCTTCCCCTAGGGTATGATGTCCGAGGAAGGGGTGTAGCAGGGGGTGATCTATCCCCCCTTTGGCCCATTAGGCCCATACACTTACCGGGGGTGTCCATAACCCCTTCCGGTGACCCGATGACTACCCGATGCACTCCGAATCTCTTTTGGTGTCCAAATACCATCGTCCTATATATAAATCTTTACCTCTAGAACATTTTGAGACTCCTCGTCATGTCCGTGATCTTATCCGGGACACCGAACAACATTCAGTTACCAAATCATATAACTCATATAAGACTATATCGTCAACGAACGTTAAGCACGCGGACCCTACGTATACGGGTCCGAGAACTATGTAGACATGACCGAGACACCTCTTTGCTCAATAAGCAATAGCAGAACCTGGATGCCCATATTGGCTCCTACATATTCTACGAATATCTTTATCGGTCGAACCGTTATGACAACATACATAATTCCCTTTGTCCATCAATATGTTACTTGCCCGAGATTCGATCGTCAATATCTTCATACATATGTTGGTTTTGTTTGCATTATTTTAGGACATGATTTTCAGAGGTCAATTGGATTCCCGTGTGAGGAAGTACTTCTTGGCAACACTACAAGAAATATGTCAACTTGTGACCACCACTATTGGTCACTGAATGGTCACAAATTTCCATTTGTGACCTTTTCGTGACAAAAAACATAAAGTCAAAAGCTAGCCGTCATAAACTGACTATAGCGACCTTTCTTCTGGAATGGTCGAAGACGTTTATGACCAAAATACGTCTACTGTGGCATTTTGGTCACTAGCAACCTCCCCAGGCCACGTAGGCATCCAGCGTGGCAATCTGACGTGGCACAAGATTCAGCCCGGTCCAATTCGATTTTCTACATGGGCCTAGCCCAACAATTCGGCCTTTTTAATGTATATTTTTTCTATTAATTTTTGCTAGCTACATGGGCCTGGCCCAGCAATTCAGCCTTTTTATTTCTAGATGCGGCCTTTTACAGCGTATGATCTTTTATTTTTGCCATTTTATTTTCCACTGTTTTACATTTGTCCCAAATATCATAATATCATACACTGGTTCCACGTGTCAGAAATTTCAAATGTGCTCAAATTATTTTGATAAGTGGGTTGCATGAGTCATGTTTCCATTGCACACATTTTCAAATCACATACACAATTACTATTTCATATGAAACAGAAATTGTAGTTCTGAAACATACATGAAATTCAGAGAGAAAATACGTTAAATCACATACATAATTACTATTTCATTCACAAATAGATAGAAGATACATTAAATTCCCAGATAACCCTTCCCCTACTGCTGCTACTTCTGATGTACAAAAGCAGGATCATCAGGTTTTACAAAACGCGAACACTCTCCTACTCCTTGTGCTCACCCTTCTGATGTACAGACACCTTTTAGATGAATTTGTCTGCAGAAAACATCAAAGAATCTAGTAAAAAAACTAGAATCATCAGGTTCTAACAGACTGAAAGCAACACCGAAATATATTTAGATCAGGGTAAAAACAATAAACCAACAGGAAATACAGAGTTAAAAAGCATTGGAAATACACAAGAAAATAAGGGCGTTAATGTAGGTGCAATTTACAATGTCAGAAGACCAGGAAATTAGAGATAAAGCATGGAGTATGATAAATGTGGGACTTTACATTGTAATAGACATTGAGGATATACGGTGAAAAAATAGAGGAATTCCACTGTAAATACCTGCAGTTTATACAATGTATAAAATGGGTTATTTATAGTGTAACTCCCTAAAAAAATCTTAGGTATTCCACTGTAATACCTACAAGTTTTACAGTGACTATGCAGTAAATTACACTGTAAAACTGGGCGATATTACAGTAAAATGAAACTGAAAAAGCACACTATAGGAATGACAACAATGAAGTAGGCACAAAGACAACATTTTAGACACATCAGAGAAAATTCACTGAATAATAAGTCAACACTCTTAAGAAACCATTTTAAACGACCAATGATCCACCACTCATGATGTAATGGGTCTACTTCCAAGTGGACGCATGATTCACTTGGTGTATTGTTGCAGAAGTGAAGAAAACAAACCCACGGTGGATGACCGACAGTTGGCACTTGATGTGCGCACCCACCCTAGCTGAACAATCCAGCTCAATCGGGTCTACTAGAACAGAAGGAAAAACTAACACTGTAAATCTACGAAGGATTACCAACAACATCCCACACTTGGATGCACACCCAGCAAGCAGATAGACAGCAACAAATGGACATTCTATATGAGAACAAAACAGCATTGATCAAGCAGATGTTATGAGGACAGATATGTGACTGCTACAGATGAGTGAATTATCAAAAAAAAGGAAGAGCTAGAGATATGCATCTGCCTGCCAAATACACAAGACTAGTGCAGCTAAAGGATGATGGGAAATTTGCATCTAATGCTACCAATTAATTTCAGTGCATGACAAGACAAAAAGCATGGCATCAACAACATCATCAGTAGCATACTACCATCATAAATAGCAGCACAACAACAACAGTAGGTAGTAGAAGTAGAAGAGTGAGGGCGCTATCGTGCACAGGGGCACGACCAGGAGTCGGGGAGGACGGGGCCGGAGTAGGTGAAGAGGCCATCATCCTCCTTGTGGTGCATGCCGGCCATTGTGACGGCCTTGACTTGCTGGCCATCGCCTGATTTTGCTCCCCCACCCGCTGCTCCGCCTGCAGGAATATATACCAATAAAACGAGGTAAAATGAGAACCAACAGAGCACAATTCTGCAGGTATATACCAATAAAATGAGGTGAAATGAGAACCAACGGCACAATGTCCAAAAAAGGCCAGCAGGATGAAGCTATAGCCAGCTTGCTATGCACCATAGGTGTCTGTACGGCCAGGTCAGAAGAATAACACGGCTAACATAAGGAGCGACACAACAGTTGTTGTGCTACCACAGAAAAATTGGGATTCAAACCTACAGTAACTATCACTCCATCCATTATTTAAACTACCAAAACGTCTTTATATTGAGAAACATAGGTACTGGTTGCATATATAGACTAGTAGCAGTACTATGTGTGGCAGTTTTAACAAGTCAAATAATTTTACTGTAGACAAGTTGCATATATAGACTAGTAGTAGTACTGTAATCTAACAGTGGCTAAAGCATACAAGAAACATATTGCAGTGTACTCTAGCCCAAACGAATTCCCACCCATGCCTTGTTTCAGATTAGACACTTTCTTACAACTGAATTCCACATACAATTGGTTTAAGCTCCATGTGTACTAATTAAGAAGGAGGCGACAAGTAGCCATTGCATGTGACGGCAGGCAGACAGGAAATGGTTAGGAAGAAGAGGAGTAGTGGAGCACTAACTGATCCATTGGAGGCCCTGGTCTTGTCCTTCTTGAAGACGACCCCGAATCCCCGATGCACTCGCCGTCGACCACACTGGAGGCACTGACTGAATACAAACAATAACATAAGACAAATAGTACATATATTAGTAAGATAAGCAGCTGTAACATAACAGGAACTGGAATGAACAGTGAGCCATATGCCTGGACCCTGAACCTTGAAGAAATCAGTACAAAATAACTGAATACTGATCCTAGAATGCACAAGGTGGTTACTGATCCTAGTGTTAACTGACAATTTCTCAATAAAGTTTCTGTACAACAGCACAAGGTGGTTAACACAAAGGGGAAACAAAGAATTAACATGGCAGCAGAGCAAACCAATACAGCTTGCAACTAATAAGCACATGATATTGCTTGGCATATCAATTAAGCTTTGGTTAATTATTAAGCGGTGAGAATTTCTTATTTGCACGTTCATGTTGATAAGCAAGTTCTAGTGTTCTACTGAACAATGACATGTCATTCGCTACGCATCTATACGTGAGACAAAAGTTGAAGGAAGGAAGCATGATGGATGGATGTATATGCGTACCTGAATCCAGGGGAAATGCCGAAAGGAGATGGAGGGCGTGACAGCGGTGTTCATGTGCGTGCCGGAGATGTGGCCGGTGGCGTAGATCACTGCGGTGACAACGAGGCCGCCGACGAAGGAGTGGCCGAGCTGGGATTCGCGCGTCACATCAGTGCCGTAGATGGACGCCGCCCCGCACATCACGAACACCAGCAGGAATGTCGCCACCACCTCCAATATCAGCTGCACACACGCAAGAACCCCTCAAACTGGATACTCGAACTTGTATCTTTGAACCCTATTAATCAACTTCAATTTGCAATTTTAACACTGTGCACGCGTCGACCAGAGGACGACCGGTGAGGTCCCCAAACGGAAGAGGAGCGACGGGAGAGGGAGGCGCCCGGGCACGTACCTTGGTGCTCTGCTGCCACTACTGTCGCGCTCGATCTGCTGCATAGCCGGGGCTGGGGGAGAAGGGGGCGGACGATCTGGTCGAAGGGGGCGGCTGATCTGGTCTGAGGGGAGGATGGAGCGGAAGGGACAGCGTCGCGGTGGTGTGCTAGGAGCCGCAGATTGCCGCCGGAAGTCGCCGGATCGGCCGTCGTAGGTGGCGGCGGCGAGGAGTCGTGGGGAGAGAGAGATGGGGTTCGTGAGAGGATGGGGTGTTGCGGGAGGTAGGGGAGACCGGAGACGGGCAATCAGGTCGCCGGTGGAGCAAGGTGGCTGCCAGATCGGCGGCGGTGGGAATCACGGAATGAGGGGCGGCCTCGATCAGATCTGGGGGAAGGGTGGGTTGGGGAGTTGGGGGAGGAGAGGGAGCGTGAGAAGGTGGAGAAGGGAGCGAGGGGCTGGCGGGGAGGGTGTGGCGTCGCGAGAAAGAAGACGGCGGGGAGGAAGGGGACGGGATCGAGCGGAGCTCCGCCGGATCGAGAAGGGCGCGATGGAGGAGAAGAGAGCGAGGGGAAGAAAGGAGGCGGGGGTGGATGGAAAATGACCACGGAGCTAGGGTTTCAGGGTTAGTGTGGAAGGGCTGAGGACTACCGTTGGATCCCCGAGTATCCGACGGTGTCTGATGCACGATCCGCGTGAGATGTCCATGGACCAATCAGAAAGTAGTACCACGTTATGACCATTTAAATTGGTCGTGGTTGACTAAAAATAGCATGTTAAAATCATATCAACTATTTTATGACCTAGAAAATTCAAAAAGGAAATGGAAAACCTTCTCATTGTGTCACCAAATGTGAATAAGTTTTTAGGAAAAATAACAAACATGAAATAAGATAAATATCTTTAAAAATGTGTCGTGAGAAATGAGTTTTTTGGCAAAAAGACATTTTCCATTTTCCGAGTGCCCAAAATGAGTTTTTTTGTGAAGGACCTACCATATATTTGTTTCAAAATTGTACCAAATCAATTTTATAAAATACTAGGACATATTTAATGCACAATTGACTAAATGGTCGGGTGTCAAAAGTTTTGAGCCACCTCTCGTGAAAAAGACAAATTTCCGCCGATTCAGTAGGAAGCGGGTAAAATTTGAACTACAGCTGCCTCATAGTTTGCTCTTTATTTTTTCCAAAAATCATTTCTAGATACATAAGTATCTATTTAATCATAGAAATATCAAAAGTTTTCCAAGATTCAACCACTAGCTAGGAACGGTCATTCCCGTCGTTTTGACCGCATTTTGAAACGGGCATAAAAAATTCAAAAAAATCAAAAAATTGGGAAACCTTCACATTGTGTCATGATATGTGGCCAAGTTCCCAAGAAAAATAACAAACTTGTAATACTACAATTATTTTTAAAAAGTGTTATTAGAAACGAGCTATCACGTGTGGAGATCAATGGCTTTCAAGCCAAATGATCAATCTTATGGCCACATTCATGGCATAGTTTGTTCAAATGATCTCATATTGTGCACAAGGGTGCATATTGGAATGGCAAACAATGTTGCCTAAGGAAGTTTTCTTTTTCTTTCTACGAAAGAACCATTTTCCATTTTTCGAGTGCCCAAAAGGAGGTTTTTTTGTGAAGGACCTCCCAAATAATTGTTGCAAATTGGACCAAATCATTTTTCTAAAATACTAGTCCATATTTAATGCACAATTGATCAAATGGTTGGGTGTAAAAAGTTTTTATCCACCTCTGGTGAAAAAGACAAATTCCCCCCGATTCAGTTGGAAGCGGGTCAAATTTGAACTGTAGCAACCTCGTAGTTTGCTCTTTATTTTTTTCCAAAAATGATTTCTAGGTACATAAGTATCTATTTAATCAGAGAAACACCAAAAAAATACAAGATTCAACCACTAGCTAGGAACGGTCATTCCCGTCGTTTTGACCGCATTTTGAAATGGGCATAAAAATTAAAAAAAATCAAAAAATTGGGAAACCTTCGCATTGTGTCATGATATGTGGCCAAGTTCCCAGAAAAAATAATAAACTTATAATACGGCAATTATTTTAAAAAAAGTGTTATCAGAAACGAGCTATAACGTGTGGAGATCAATGGCTTTCAAGCCAAATGATCAATCTTATGGCCACATTCATGGCATAGTTTGTTCAAATGATCTCATATTGTGCACAAGGGTGCGTATTGGAATGACAAACAATGTTGCCTAAGGAAGTTTTCTTTTTCTTTGGACGAAAGAACCATTTTCCATTTTTCGAGTGCCCAAAAGGAGGTTTTTTTGTGAAGGACCTCCCAAATAATTGTTGCAAAATTGGACTAAATCATTTTTCTAAAATACTAGTCCATATTTAATGCATAATTGACCAAATGGTTGGGTGTAAAAAGTTTTTATCCACCTCTGGTGATAAAGACAAATTCCCGCCGATTCAGTTGGAAGCGGGTCAAATTTGAACTGTAGCTACCTCGTAGTTTGCTCTTTATTTTTTCCAAAAATCATTTCTAGGTACATAAGTATCTATTTAATCAGAGAAACACCAAAAAAATTCCAAGATTCAACCACTAGCTAGGAACGGTCATTCCCGTTGTTTTGACCGCATTTTGAAACGGGCATAAAAAATTTAAAAGAAATCAAAAAATTGGGAAACCTTCGCATTGTGTCATTATATGTGGCCAAGTTCCCAGGAAAAATAACAAACTTGTACTACAGCAATTATTTTTAAAAAGTGTTCTCAGAAACGAGCTATCACGTGTGGAGATCAATGGCTTTCAAGCCAAATGATCAATCTTATGGCCACATTCATGGCATAGTTTGTTCAAATGATCTCATATTGTGCACAAGGGTGCATAGTGGAATGGCAAACAATGTTGCCAAAGGAAGTTTTCATTTTCGTTGGACGAAAAAACCATTTTCCATTTTTCGAGTGCCCGAAAGGAGGTTTTTTTATGAAGGAACTACCAAATAATTGTTGCAAAATTGGACCAAATCATTTTTATAAAATACTAGGCCATATTTAATTCACAATTTACAAAATGGTTGGGTGTAAAATTTTTTGATCCATCTCTCGTGAAAAAGACAAATTTCCGCCGATTCAGCTAGAAGCGGGTCAGATTTGAACTGCAGCTGCCTCATAGTTTGCTATTTATTTTTTCCAAAAATCATTTTTAGTTACATAAGGACCTATTTAATCATAAATACATGGTTTGGTGGCGATACGTCGAGTTTTGGGCGGTGGCCGAGGGCCCCAACTCTACAGCGCGTAAACTCGCATGCCCGTCGCATGGTCACCACGTGACTGTAATGTTGCCATGTGTTCTGGGCGGCCTAGGCATGTCTAGTGGGTTGGGCACTCCCTAGGTTGGTGCTAGGAAGAAAATTACAACATAAGATTCTCACGAGGAGACCGATCGATGCTCAAATATGAATTAGCAGCCAAGTGTTTGATTAGCGATACGGGAAATGCACATGGCCAATGGGCGTGAGTTTTGGCTGAGGACGATCATCTACTAAGGAGAATGTCTTCACAAATTTTTAGCTCAAAAGGAGGATCCTAGGTGGTACTTGCTTTGCAAAGTACCACGCTGGACAAAAATATGAATGTTGAAGCTGGGCTCAAAATAATGAATGGAGTGAGCTGAAATTTTGTGGAGGATGGTTATTTGGGCATAGGAAAGCATAGTAGAAAATTGATACCATTTGGACATGCCAAAGTAGTACTTCCTTCACAATGCTCTTCTATGGACAGAAACTTGGGAAAACTAGTGAGACAGATTGGATGGATGAAATGAGCTCAAAATTGGTTTAGGTTAGTTACTTAGGTATGGTCATGCGCTGGTAAATTTTAAGATCATTTGGGTAAGCCTAGCTAGTACTTACTTCACAAAGCTTCTTTCGAGGTAGAAACTTTGGAAACTTCCCGAGAAAGATTTACTAGGAAAATTGAGCTGAATATTATCATGTGGCAATGATTTGGGTATGGAAGAGTGCCCGAAAAGTTTGAGGGTAATAGGAGGGGTCTATATAAAACTTGCTTTGCAACGTGCCAATTTGGCCATAAAATATAAATTGAACCTGGGCTCACATAGATGATTTGACTGAGCTGCAATTTGGAGGAGGGTGATAATTTGGGCATATGAAGGAACTGTATAAATTTCATGTCCTTTAGAGATATAAAAAAGGTACTTCCTTCACAATGCTTCTAGGTGGACAAAAACTTTGGAAATTTGCCGAGGAAGATTTCCTAGGAAAATGGAGCTGAATTTTGTCATGCGGTAATGATTTGGATCGGAAAGAGTGCCCAAAAATTCCGAGGGCAATCAAGAATATATAAATAGCACTTCCTTCATAAAGTGTTGTTATGAACAGAATAGGAAAATGAATATTGTTGAATTAGTTTTGAACTAGGCAAGGAAGGATTTTTACATATTTGTTGAATATATGCCCCAAAGAATTTATGAGATTTTTTTGGGAATTTTGGGAATGATAGAAATATAGGTTGCTTCACAACCTAGGGCAAAAACTGCCACATGGACATGACACATAGGCAAAACTGATGATATGGCGCCTAGTCATCACAACCCACCACAATCTACAAGGCTATGACCATCTATATTGGTCATTAACAACTAGAAATAAGGCAGCGGACTAGCACTCTTTTCTTTGTGACCATTTCTGTAAGGAAATTATGACCTTCTGACCAAAATGGTCGCAATGGTTTAGGGTTTGGAGCCCCCTGAACAGCCTTTGACCAATTGGTCTAAAATGGTCATAAATTTATGACCAATTCTTTGAGGGTCACTGACAGAAGGTCATAAGTTGACATATTTCTTGTAGTGCGACTGGTCCAGATAGCATGGATGCACATGATTGTATATGCAATATCTTTGTTCTTTGCCTCTGTATTAGTTTTGTACTGCGATCCACTGTGTTAATATTGTTTTATTTTTCTTTGCACCGTTTGATATTAATTATCTATTTTTAATGATTCGTGTGTTTATGTTGCTTCAGGTTGTTTTCCCCACTTTTGACCCGCCTGAAATTCCTGCTTCCATGGGTGGTGTTGGTCATTGGGTTTCGATATTTCTTGACCTGAAGAATTCAAGGTTCCAGCTTCTCGACTCCTACTATGGACCAGACGATGACTGTGCGGTACACCTGTTTCGGCGGATGACTGATAACATCAAGAAGCTTTGGAACGATGCCAGCAACGACAGGGAGACACCCTTCAGTCCTATTTCTATCGATAATTTCCCTTTGGATTGGATTGATGTTCCCCAACAGACTAACAAGTATGAGTTCCACTTTTCTCTTTATAACTTCTGTTTAACTATAGTTGTACTTAAGCTACGACGTCTTTTATTTGTTGGCTTTCTTTTTTGTTCTAACACTATTCCTTTTTTGTGTTTGATGGCAGTATCGACTACGGATTCTTGCTTACGAATGTTAATTTGTATCTTGATAGGGTTCTTGCAAATTATTCCCATCAAAATGTAATGGATATCAGGAAGACGTGGCTGTACTCAATCGGTTCTTCCAACCTGTTTGAGACAGACTTCCAAGCTTTGTTTGGATATACACATGTAAGTCTTGGAACTTGGACTACTTACCTGTACTGCATCTTTTATTCTACATGAACTTCATTCTTTCTTGAACTTGAGCTTCTGCTTGAGATCTGGCTGGGCTGCTGGTTTTAGATGGAGAGGAGCATTTCTTGTACATGAACTTCATTTTTATCTTTTTTATTTTGCTTGTGTGTTTTGTTTCTGTTGGGGATATTACCACCGGGCATAAACCGACCAGGAGAGGCCGGATTACCCTATGATGGTTGCTTTATTCAAAGGCCCATGAAGACAAGGATGGTGGCGCTTCAGGAAGACCCAAGGCCCAAAGGCGGGTTAAGGCCCGTAGACATAAACCGACATGAATATGTAACTTGTATTGTAAGTTAGAAGGAATAGAGACCGAGCCGGACACGTTTATGATCTGGCCTCGGGAATCTGTAAACCGGCGGGCGTCCACCTGTGTATATAAAGGGACGACCCGGCGGTGGTTTAGGGACAACACAA